>NW_024041150.1:19350722-19368722 GCF_014851395.1 Micropterus salmoides | reverse complement strand
CAGACGAATAGTTGGACCAGGGAGAGGAAGAGAGCCAGGGAGAGGAGTAGCTCAACCAGGGAGAGGAGTAATTAGACCAGAACCAGGGAGAAGGAGAGGTAGGGGGAGAGGAGTAAGAATGCGTGGTGGTGTTCAAAGGAGAGCTGTTGTCACTAATGAAATAACAGCAACCAATGAGAGAGGCTGGTGAAAGAGTCCAGCCTAATCTCAGACGGTCTACCGTGGTTTCCATTATCCAGATTTTTCAACAAACCAACAGGTAAGCAATTACAGTGATTTCACATGGGCTTCCTCTATCATTACAGTAAAGTTGCTATCTCTCATAGTAACTGTAGGCCACCAGTCCCAATGCAAATACAGTATGTTGTATTTTTGTTCCTCTAGATGCAACGTATCCCTCCATCTGGTGGAAGAGGAAAACTTCTCAGTGAAGACCAAGAGTATGCCATTGTAGGACTGGTCATTGCAATAAAACTGAGAGAAATTCAGACCAGAATTGTTAAAGACAACTTGGTATTTCACAATGTGGAAAGCATTAGCCTGACCACCATTGCTCGGACTCTGAGCAAACACAGAGTTTGGATGAAACAGTTGTAAACAGTTCCTTTTGAAAGGAACAGTGAGCGGGTCAAGGAACTCAGACACCAATACGTCCAGGTATGGTGTCTGTCCAATATGTCTTGTTCTATAGTGAGTTTTGTTGCTTTACATGTAAACATGAGTTACGGTACTAATACTGTGTTGGATATCCCTCAGAGAGTCATGGAGTTCGAGACTAATCAAACCCCACATGATACCATTTATGTGGACGAGGCAGGGTTTAACCTGGCAAAGAAACGTCGGCGGGGAAGAAACATCATTGGAAAAAGGGCCACCATTCATGTGCCGGGTCAGAGAGGGGTAAATATTACAATGTGTGCTGCAATCTCAAGTGCTGGTTTGGGTCTGGACAAATGCCAGATTGGTCCCTACAATACCGAGAGACTTCTTTTGTTTTTAGATGACCTCCACCAACAACTCGTGCCAGAAGCAGAAAGGGAACAGGTTGGAGGAAACCTGCGGACATTTGTAATTGCATGGGACAATGTTGCATATCACCATGCACATGCAATCACAAACTGGTTTGCGGCCCATCCAAGAATGGTTTCCCTTTTCCTCCCCCCTTACTCGCCTTTCCTCAACCCCATTGAGGAATATTTTTCTTCCTGGAGGTGGAAAGTGTACGATCATCAGCCACATGACCAAATGTCTCTACTTGATGCAATGGATGCCGGCTGCAGAGACATCTCAGCTGAAGACTGCCAGGGGTGGATAAGGCATCCCAAGCGTTTCTATCCAAGGTGCATAGCAAGAGATGACATTTGATGTGATGTGGATGAGAACATGTGGCCAAATGCTGAGGATTAGAACAGGACTGTGCATTTTGTTTCTTTCCCATCTGTCTCTTTTTGTGTTGTCAAATTGTGTATCTGACAATATTTTGCCACATTTTGAACCAAAGGCCACATAGTTTGGATTATTTGTTGATCACTGGCTGAATTTCATGTTGAAAATAAAGCTTTAACTTCTGTAATTTTGTCACTATTTTTTTCTACTATACATTCTATAAAGTAAAGATGACTCATTCACTTTTGCATAGTTTGTTGACAAAAATGCACACATTCAACCCTCAAGCTAAAAATGTAGGGTGGTTTACAGTAAAAGGAAGCTGAATATCAAAAAACACATTGTCACATTTCGCATTGTCTACTGTTTGCTGGTAGATCTGAAACATGAAAAGTAATGCAGTTTCAGTAATGCCATCAACTGTTTGCATTTAAAAGGTTGTGATTGATTGATCTGTATCTTTTGGAAAGAAATTGTGCTAGTGTTTTGACAGAATGATTTGATTTTGAGTCAGGTTTGCTGTGTTTTGGTAGAGTTTGCGTATGCAGAGAATGTTATTTTGCATCTTAAAATGTAGAGTTTGTGTTGAAAGAACAAAATGTGGTTTTGAGCAGAAAATGTACTATTTGGCTAATTGTGTGAGGTAGGTATAAAGTATCTTGAGTTTAGGTAAATGCTTGTTAGCAGTTGAAAAAAACTGTATAGCCCTACCCTGGTCTTTTCACCTAGTGATCTCATTACCACCTATAAAAGGAGACATCTTTAGAATGTTTTGTTTCACATCCACTCCACTGGAGCCTGCAAGAGATGGAGGAGAAATTCTTGTATTTCTTCTTTAGGACCCAATGACTAACCCCCAAAGGGGAGATATCTTTTAGAGAGTCATGGAGCTGGAAGCCCATCACACAACCCGTGCTTTATCTACGTGGACATGGCCACAACACGCTTGCGAGGACAGAATTTGATTGGCAAAAGAGCTAAAGTGGGTGTCCCGGGCCAAAGGGGTGCCAATGTTACCATGTGTGCAGTGATATCCTCTGATGGAGTGCTGCTACACAGATACAAGAGTTTTTTAAGCAAGCATTTACTGTGCTGACTTTTGTTTCCCTTGCAATTTTCATTTACTGTAGAATAAAGCCCTGTGAAGCTTTTCCTGTTTTCCTGTTGCATTTCGATGCAACTTCCTGTTGTATGCTGTTGTACATTGTATGAAGATTTACCATTCTTACTATATTTCATAAGTGGAACTTTATTTACTGTTAAATAAGACAATGTACACGTTTCTTCTATTATCAACAATAAAAAATATAAATGTACATACACACAACCAAAAAATAAAGAACTCAAAATTATTTACTACTTCAAAGATTCCAACAAAATGATGCATCCACTGTAATGCTACCTGTTGTTAGTGTTTTTTAGGTAATTGTGTTATAAGTGTATATACTGGATGACTTTCACTTTTACTTGAGTAACATTTTTCATGAGGTATCTGTACTTTTACTTAAGTATTGTAATTGAGAACTTCTTCCACCACTGGTTAAAAGTGACAATTAATGCTTTCTGAGTGAGAATTGGTGCCAGTGTTTTGGTTGAAAATTTTTATTTTGAGACTTCCATGAAGTGTTTTGGTGGTTTTAGTGACTTTTGGAGGTGTGATAACTGTTTGGCCAAGATGCTGTCCTGGCAGAGAAAGACCCAAACGCACATCATGGCAGAGAGTTCAGTTTATTTAACAAAGAGAATAGTGCAGGGAATTTGGGCGAGAGAGAAGGGGTCCAGGGCTAGGGAAACACAGGGAGGCTGCTGGCGGGCTGCGGACTGAAAAAAAGGTCCAGGCTGCTGGCGGAACAGTGTTTCTGGCAGGGTGGTTTAACTGAGGCTTTACGGAGGTAATCTGAAGCAGAGGAAGACACAGTTTAGATTTCGCAAAACTACTTACTTGTCAGAAAGCAAACACAGATTTCAGAAGTAGATGCTTGAAACTCACACTTCTCAGGTTTAGCAAACAGGCTGTTCTCCAGCAATCTCTGTTGAACCTGGCAGACATGTTCAGTTTCGTTCTTTAAGAAAACCAGAATGTCTAAATAGATGTACACAGAGCGACCCAGCATATCCCTCAACACGTCATTAATGAGACAGTGAAACACAGCCGGGGGATTTGTCAGACCAAAGGGCATCACCAGATATTCAAAATGACCCAAAGAAGTGTTAAACGCTGTTTTCAATTCATCTCCCCGTCAAATTCTGACCAATTGGGAGGCGTTACGGAGATCAAGTTTTGTGAAAATTGTTGCCCCCTGCAGGGAATCAAACACCTCAGACATAAGGGGTAGGGGATACCTGTTTTTCATGGTTATATTGTTGAGACCCCTGTAGTCGATACAAGGCCGCAGGCTCTTATCCTTCTTCTCTACAAAAAAGAACCCTGTCCTAGGGGAGAGGAGAAAAGTCGAATGATTCCAGCAGCCAAAGAGTCCTTGATATACTTTTCTATGGTCCCACGTTCAGGTCTGGAAATATTGTATAGCCGGCTGCCCGGAGGGGGGCAGCAGATCAATGGCGCAATCATAGGGACGAGGAGGTGGCAAGGTCATGGCCTGTTGTTTACTAAACACGTCCTGGAGGTCATGGTAAACTGGGAGAACATGAGCAAAGTCAGGAGTCAGGGAAGAGGAGCTGGGTAAGAGAACTGACTGAGGTGAGGCTTAAGGCACAATGAGTGACAGGTGGGGCTCCAGCTAGTTATTTTGGCTGTGGACCAATCGATACTGGGGTTGTGTTTTACTAACCAAGTGTGTCCTAGAAGGGGGTGAGTCAATAATGAACAGACTAATTTGCTCCTGATGATTACCAGAAAGCTGGAGCTGCAGCGACGAGGTCCTGGAAGTGACAGATGTCTGCCATCCAGGGCTACTAGGCCCAACTGTTCAACTACATTAGTGTCCAAAAAATTCTCATCTGCTTCAGAACCAACTAAGGCTTGCAAGACACTTGACTGACCTCTGTGAGTGATGGTGGCTTGTAAGTAAGTAAGATAGTCGACGGGAAGGTGGTGGAGCGGCAATTCGCCTCGCTAGAGCACTTCCAATCTCTAGCGAGCCCGCCTTTTTAACCGCCTTCTGGAGCAGGTGGCGAGGTGATGTCCAGGCTGGCTGCAGTACAGGCAGCAATTAGTCTCTCGGCGACGCTGGCGTTCTTCGGGGCTCAGCTGGTAACGACCCAGTTGCATGGGCTCGGCCTCCGGAGACTGCTCCCTCTGGGTGACAACCAGCTCAACCCCTGTGCTCGGGGTTGAGAGCTGTTAGCGTTTCCTGCTAGTCGTCTCTCTCTCCTTCGCTCCCGGCAGCGGTTGTTTATACGGATGGACAGAGTGATTAATTCATCCAGACTAGAGCTCTCAGGATATGAAACAAGTTCATCCTTTAACTGTTCAGTCAAACCTCGTTATTCTAGCCACTTTCCATCGCAAAGGTCCAGAATTCAATAGCATATTTGGCAACACTGTGCCCCCCCCCCCCGGTGCAGGAGTAACAGGCTCTTGGAAGCTTCGTTACCTTTAACTGGGTGATCAAAAAGCTTACGCATCTCCTCCGTGAATGCAGCATAGGAAGCCGTGACCGCCGTTTGTTTCTCCCATACCGTGGTTGCCCACTCCAGCGCCTCGCTCTGAGAAGTCCGATTAGGCAAGCGATCTCTGATTTGTCTGTGGAATAGGTTCTGGGCTGTTGATCAAACACAAGACCACATCGTACCTTTCTGGTGCGGGAACCCAAGGCTCCCGATCGGACTAGGCAGAGGCGCCAACGGCAGCTGGGGAAGGGGCAGGGCTAACGGCGACTTCGTCAGAAAGCAAACACAGATTTCAAGGCAGGCTGGTGCGTAACACGACATATCCGTGATAACACAACGATCCGGCGGAGATTGGGTGTCTGAGTTTTGCTTTTTAAGCTGTGGCAGATAGCAGAACACAGGTCAGGTGTGCTGATGAGGATGAATCTCAGGAGTGAGCGGAGCCCGCAACAGACACGCCCCAAGCTCTCAGACTGGAGGGAGAGAGGGAGAAACAAACAGAAACAAACAAACAAGAACACACCAAGCTCCCAGCACGCAACCCAAACATAAAGACACTCAAACACACACACTCACACAGAGCTCCCGGCTGGGAGCTCTGTTGGTAATGCAGACTGTATTAAGAGTTTTGAAAAAGTGGCTTCAACATGCATCTTGGTAAGTTTAGAAAACAATTTACTGTTATTTCTTAATAATATAATAAAAAGCAATAATAAAATTTTGCCTTAAATTTTACTCTGGCCTCTGCTTTAAATTTGTATTTGACATCATACCTTACTATCTTGATTAAATTTACAAAAAGAAATTTACAGTTTTTTTCAATTGCTAACAAGCGTTTACCTAAACTTTAGATACTTTATCAAAACTCCTAACACAGCAACACACCTACCTCACACAATTAGCCAAATAGTACATTTTCTGCTCAAAACCACATTTTTGGACACCAACTCATCAACACCAACTTTACATGTCAAAATGCAAAATAACATATACAAACTCGAAACACAGTTTACCTGACTCAAAATCAAAAACACTAGCACGTTTTCTTTCCAAAAGGCCCAGATCAATCAATCACACAATACAAACATTTGATGGCATAACAAAAACTGCTTTACTTTCACGTGTCAGCTCTACCTGCATACAGTAGACAGTGTGAAATCTATTGTTTTTTGTTATTCAGTTTCCTTTTACTGCTAAATTTTTGGCTCGAGGGGTCGAATTTGTGCATTTTTGCCAAAAAACTATGTAAAAGTTTCATCTTTTCTTTATAGAATGTAGAGTAGGAAAAAATTTAAGTGACAGAATTACAGAAGTAAAACCTTTATTGCAGCCAGTGATCAACAAATAATCCAACCTATGTGGCTTTTGGTTCAAAATGGGTAAAAATACTGTCAAATATGTTTATGTTCCTTCCTGGCCACTTTGCTCCTCCAAATAACACCATCTTGCTCTGCCATCCTAAACGCAAAGCAACCTTAGTCTCGGCTGTTCTCAAGTGTGAAACAAGCTACCACATGCCATTAGAGCAGGGGTGTCCAGTTTGTAGTTTTGCTGCTTAAATCTCACATGATATCTGCTGTGACTTTACTGAGACAGCAGCCTCTCTAATCATTATAGTAAATCATCAATACAACACAATAAAGAAACCATCTATAAATTTAAAAGGACCAGTAGAGGTTGGATAAATCTGAGAAAATAATTAGGGTGGGGGGCGGGTGGATGATTTATGTGTACATGATTATTCAACTATTGTCAGAGCCTAGAGCGCATCACACCAATGTAGCTCCTATAATTATGACAAAACAGTGCAAACAGCAGCTGACGTCAAATTACTAGGCTGTAGTATGAACCAGAGCATCCTCAGCACTAACCTGCTGTATTTTATGTTGTCATATAGTAACAATAGTGGCCATTATATATCTACACATGTCATTCCAACAGTACAGTCCTGTAATGACAGTTGTAGGCTACATTTGAGAGACATTAAGCATAATTCATGTTCCGAAGATTAGTACCAAGATCTCCCTGTTTGCACTACCTGATCATAACACACACACACACACACACACACACACACACACACACAGAAGAAGAGAGCAAAATTGATCTTTAATAAAATTATTTTATTTTTTTGTTTGTGTGACTGTAGTGTATAACTTTGGTTGTGTTTAGGTGTAATTTTGGTATGAATTACTGTAAATAAGCTTTATTAAAAAATAAATTGCTGGACCTCACTCATTTCTAAGGCCTGGAAGTAACTGGTAGCCTGTCTAAAGCTGTCAAATGAATACATTTTGTCACCACAGTCCCCAGCTGTCATCCACTGCAGAAGATGAACATATCATGTTGAAAACTATATTTACATTATTTGCTGTCTGTTACAGTAGCAGATTTATTCTGTAATTCTGTAATTTCTGTTTCACAATTGTAATTAACTGTATTCTGTGGTGCTGGTCGGTTTATACTACATATTTTTGTACTTGGTTGTTGTCTAACAGTCTGGATTGTCATACAGTATGTACCTGCCATAACTGATGTAAGTAATTTATTGTTATAATATAAATAATATTACATCATCCAAAGCAGAGAAAATAAAAAAAAGAAAGTAAAAGTTAAGAAAGTACCAGTAAAAAAGTAAACAAAGAGAGCAGCCCTACAAATTCCTGTAAAGCGAAACTGTCAAATACAATTTCTGTGAAAATGAAACTAAGGAGACGGACAGAAGTAGTAAACATAGTGGCAAGGTAAATACTGCTTGACACACACCTTGTAACAACAATGACACAGTGACAAATACCCCCCCCCAACCACCACCACCACACTCACACACCAGGGGTATATAAAGCATGATTTGGTGTCATTAGTTTTTCCTTCTTCGACTGTACAGCAGCTCTCCTTCCATTTACCAATTTCATCACAGGTAAGACCAGAAACTGTAACCCACTATAAGATGTGTTAGACTGTAGACGTTTACTTTAAAAATTACTTTTTACAAGTTCAATTCTATCATTGATCCTTATCTGGCATGGCCCATTTTTTGTCCCGGTCCAGCCCAGTCCAGACGCTGGTCTCCAAACCGCGTTTTGTCAAGAAAACACACGTGAAATGGGAAATGACGTAAACCTACACATGAAACAGCTGTTGTTTGTTATTATAAAGATAGCAATTATAAAGACAAAGAATATGGGTGAAAGAATGGATTAGCACACGCAGGTAGCAGGGGTTGTCTGAGCTACAGAGAGAGCTGGAGGTGAGTAAAAGGTTTTGCGGTGAAAAAGTAGCTGCCTGCTCTGCTCTCATTGGCTGGATGTGGATGTTGAGTAGGCCGACTCTTCCAGTTTTTTGGCATGCTAGATATCTGACAGACGTCTGCGATGTGTCAGAACAACACATTCTCATCTCAATGAGTCATAACTGACGCTTTCAGACAGCGTGACAAAGCGTAAGGATTTTACGCTAAAGGTACCCTTCAGCGTCCGTATGAAACGCAACCGTTTCCTACACTGCAGCAACACAATTAATTAATTGCCCTGAGGCCGATGTGCGCAACTGTAGGGTTAGCTGGTCGACATGCATTGTACATTCAGTGACATAGATTTAGGTACTAACATTTCTGATGATTGTGGTAAGGGTAGGGGCTTCGGGGGCTGACACCACCTTTATCATGAACGTAGCTAGCTACCGCTAGCTAGCTAGCACTTCCGGTCTGTACGGGACGCCCCAGAGTGTCTGTGTGAGATGCTTCCGGAAGCCTCTCTATGGTAAAGGGTACCTTTAGCGTCAAATAACTACGCTTTGTTACTCTTTCTCAAATCGTCAGTATATGACGCCCTGAGATGAGAATGGGCTCGTCAGAAACATAGGTGTCATTTACACTGGGGACGCTGGGGACATGTCCCCACCACTTTTTGAAATTGCAGATTTTGTCCCCATTACTTTTTTAAAGCATAATTTGTCATTCAGAAATATAGCTTGCAGTTAGTAACAAATTAAAATGCCTTTAAGGTTTATTTGCACATTAAGAAAACATATAGTGCAGATAAAACATAGAAGAGACAAATGTGCATTGTCCATAAAAGTAACTTAATCTAAAAAAAACAAGCTACTGATTATAAAATGACCCAAAAACCAGCATGCACCAATCAGTAACTTTAACAACTTCTTGGCACAGTATTTTTTTTGGCCAAGTTTTCCATTCTCTCCCCTTTGAACATGACAAAAGAGGCGGGAAGACTAAATCATGCCTACATATGTTGCCTTAGCAGGGATGATATTACATGATGCCTTAGAGCACTAACTTATATTCTGTTATATTTATACATTTTAAAATGTCATGTGCCACCAGAATTTTGTGTTTCATTTTACATAAATAAAAACATTTCCACCATAAATTGGTGCAGAAACTTTCACCAGAATGCAGGAAATAAAGTGTTTAAAGATCAAAATTTCCTGAATTTCCTGAACTTTAACTTGATATAATGTACAACCCTTTGGAGAAAAGGTTCAAAGTTAGGTTTTGTACTGCTAAATTTACATTTTTGAATGTGGAATTTTGACATTAGAATTAATATATTTATCATAAAGTACATATCTTATTTTCTTTGACATATATAATAGCAAAATACCACATTCTCTCAAGCCATTGTGAGTAATCACAGGTAAATTTGATGTTGAAATATCATAGGTTAATTTCAAGAATTCAAGTCAAATCATGTCAGATTGATTTATTTGTATTTATAAGTATAATACATAATATATTATAAGTAAAAAATATTGTACTTTTTATAAAAGGTACAAAAGTACAAAAATATTGTACTTTTTATAAAAAGTACAATATTTCTCTCTGAATTGTACTGAAGTAGTGAACAGACATCCTGAGGATCTTCACTCACTTCAGAGGAGTGGTGACGACAAACGAGTCAGGACTTGTGACTGCCCTCACCTTGCTACATAGAAAAGCTGAAAATCTCAGTGAGTATCTCAAAGAAAAGCTTCAAGAGAAAATCAGTGAACATGGGGAGAGAACAGTTGAACTGGAGCAGCAATTAGAGGACAATTTCTGTCTTCTACAGATCATCTATGATCTTTCGTGATCTTTCTTTTCCCTTAAAACAATAGCCTCTCCACTGCAGGAGGCTGTGCCTTTAGCTTCTTGGCACACAGGCTTTGGAATGCACCCCCCCCCCCCCCCCCCACACACACACACATATTTTCCGTGATGCCTATCATCTTTAGATTTTTTATCTATACCCTGTGTCTTTGTTTGTCCTCTTATTTTGGATTATTTGAACCTCTTGGAAACATACCCAGAGCTGCAGTACCTATAGGCAGGAAAAACGTCTAAAATAACATACCCAACTTGAATCACTAATAACTACCCAACCATTAGGCCTAGATGCATAATTCCGGTCTCCTTTGATAGGTCAGAAGCTAAGAACTATAAATCACCAAAATGAATCAACCTATTTTTTTTCTATTAAATAGTAAATGGAGATGCAATAAAAGAAAATATATTTTCATCCTTGCCTGGTATAAAATGTATATTTTAATAGTAATATCACCATCAAAACCATCATCCAACTGATTATAATGCAACTAAATATCTTCTAATACACCTGGAATACAACTGTAACTGTAAATTAGATGAAAAGACACTAATAGTTATTAAACAATTTTTCAAAATATACCAGGCGAATGTCCATGTTTTGTTTGAATGTCCATATTTACTGTTTATATGTCTTTCTTTTATCGGGAGTTTTCTTCAGAACACTATTTCTGTCCATACAACCAAATGACATAAAGCTTCCAAAACATTGAAATATTGAATACTGTGAATACTGAACAGTGAATACTGATCAACATTCCTATGACCAAAAGCACTCTGACATGCGTTGCAGGCCCACAACTTCAGAACAAAGTGCTGTAAGTGGGCTCTTTCTCTTCGTATTAAAGTTGATCGTTGATATATTGGATGTCTGTTTGGCTCCTACGGGTTGGCCAGTAGATGACGATAAAGACCATCTGTTCCAAAGCAACACTTCTCTCCTTCATTTTGACGAGAGAACTGAAACCTAACAGCTCAGGGATTGCCCAGTATCAAGATAGCGGCCCTGGATAATAACTTAGTGATTTTAGTGATATGAGTTAGACTGCTGATCAGAGCTGGAGCTGAGCTTTCTTTAGAGTGGTCAGACTGCGGTGTAGGATGAGATGAGAGATATCTGGATGCCAATAGCTGCAGCTATGTACAGTGATTACAGAGCGATTTATGTTGTGATATAAGTTCACTTAGATGCTTGGTGTTTGTTATGGATAAAAATGGTCGGTTTGATGTTCTGGCTGAACCTGCTAGCTTCATGGGGGTGTGTGGCATGCATAGGGTGATAAATACTAGGATCAGACATGGTTTAATAGACTAATTGCAGACTGGAGTGAAACTTTAAAATACTATTTCTGTGAAAATGAAACTAAAGAGAGAGTAGTAGAGAAGCAAAGTAGTGAAGCCAGCCAGCACATACGTGGCTGTTCTAATAAAAGGTTTATTAAAAGCTTTAAGTAAAAATATATTTAAAAAGGAATCGCCGACAACGCCACCTAAGGAATAGCTCTGAGCCCTAGGACTCACACCAGGTTCTTTTAAATCGGGGTTAGAGCAGAGCAGAAACCACACAGGCTAAAATAAGTTTAACAATTTATTACTACAATAAAAATAATAAAAAAAGTTAAAAAAAAAGCCTGACTAAAATCAATGTACTGAGCTAAAATCAATGTGCTAATACAGGTAAAAAAAAAGAGCTATACAAAAGGGGAATAAATAGTAATTCGCCAGCTCTCGGGAGCGGGACAACAGTCCCTCAGTCGGTTCCTCAGTCCCCCCTGTCAGCGCTTCCACGGGTCGCGTTGCTCGCCCACGGCTCGTCAGCCCACTCGGTCTCTGCCGCTCGTACCTACAAAAAGGAAGCACTGGCGAGTAGTGTGATCTTGTTAAGTAGCCCACATTCTATACTCCACGACCCCAACTCTGCAGCCCTCCACTGTCCTGGTCCTCTGTGCCGACAAATTGAAATACCCAAAATGTTACTCGCGGTTTTCCTGGGCGACAGTCACACTGTCCGCAGAGACCTGAGTGAAGTCGCGTTGGCGGACACTGGCTGCTGCAGTTGTCTGTACTTGCGTCGCTGTTGGCTCCGTTCACTTCTGCTCCTACGGTTGCTCGCCCGCTACTTCATCTTGGTTGTTGTGCCTGTTCTGTCCGACAGGCCACTTCCCCACAGACCTCTCATTTACTGCTGTCCTCCTGCTCAATGCCCCTCTCCCTGGGCCTGTTGTCCCCCATCGGACCTCCATGTCCTCAACAGGCACGCTCCCTGCTGTGTCTCCCTGTGTCCCTCTATCCCATTCTTTGTCCGCTCGTTCCCTTTCTCCAGACTTCAATCTGTTGCCGGCGTCTGCACCTGTTGTTCATTGTTAATTGTGACGTTAGTGGAGGTGTGTGGTGTGGTGAGGTGTGTGGTTTTGCGTTCAGCGCGTCTTTGTTTGGCTCTTGTTTTAAGTTTTAAAGCCAAAGTTTATGATGAATGGCGGAGTAACTGCTGCGGTGTTGTCCTGTGCGGCCAGCAGATGTTACGTGTTACGTAGGCAGGTTATAGGTAACGGAGGGAGGGGAGTAACAGCTCATCTGATGTTTCCTAAAAATAAACATTGTACACGAGTCGAGTCTGAAGTCTCTGTATGTGCAACTTAAGTCGCACTTGAGTCCGAGTCTCTAACTCAAGTCCCCATCTCTATGCTGCATGCTATAAAAACACAGCACACCAAATAAAAGATTGCAAAATAAAAAAAACGTCATTTTTCTGGCCCTGTCACACATACACGCCGTCACGCATTGCCTTCTCACCACAGAGTTTGCAATAGTCTGCAATAGAGCAACTATCATGCTTACATGTCCCCAAATGGAAGCACATGTTAATTCTAACCTTTGATTGGCAGGAAAGCTCAATAAATTGCTTCGAAGGGTATAAGAAGACCCGGACACTAAGAAGGTGATTCAGTCAATCAGTTTCCATGTCACTCATCCCCACAAAGCAATTGGAGTAACTTTAGAGCTTGAATACTCTGACAGGACGAGAGAACTGTAACTCATTCACAAGTGACTTTATGTACTGCAGTGGACACATAATGTAACAACATAACAAAATGAGTTGGTTTCATGTCATAAAGTGATTTTATTTTTCCCCATTAGGTAGAAATGTCAACCATTGCACATCATGAATGACTCTATGAGCATGATGGACCTAGCAATAGCAGTAATAAAGAAACCCTCGGTAGAATAACCTGACTTTCCACCACTGGATGGAGCAGGTAGTGGCTGTGCTAACAGCTGCGGTAACATACCATCAGTTACACTATATGAACGGGAATTTTGTGTTAAACATGTATGTTGTTTTGCATGTTAGAGTTTCCACAATGACAGCATTAATGTCTCTGATGAGGACTGGACTGGACAACAACTGGACTGGTGTGTAATGTGGACACAGAAGTCCTGTTTTACGAACAACAAAGCCCTGTTCAATAAAAATATCTTGTCCTGTTGATCAATGTTCTTTCCATTTACAACAACCACAAATTACTTTACAGGCCAGAATCTGAGGACTGTGGACAACATCCAGACTACTGTGTTTCCATGCACCACACATGGCTGATCTCCCAGACCTAGGACAGAGTAACAGAGAGTTCAGTCAGGCAGCATACAGACAGTTTGTAGTGTGGCAATATGGAGCACTTAGACCGGGTCACAGAGTCCTGATGCTGAGTTGCTGTTTCTGGAAGCAACTGTTATCCTGATCCACAAACACAATACAGAGGTTTAATCCTAGCAGGGTGTAATGTCACCAGCTGACACCGTGCTACACAAATAATTCCATTCACTGTGTGGATGAATACCTTTACATTGTTTTTATTATATTCCCAGGAGGGTAGAGAAAATACAAAGGATATTTTGTGTTCTAGATAAATGCCTTTTCTTTACACTTGCAGCATAAACAATCAAGCAACTACATTTATTTATTATGTCTCCAATAATGACATCCAAATGTGGTATAACACTTGTTTATTGATATTAAATACTACTAAAACTACAACCTAAATAACAAATAGATAATTTTAAACATCATTAAAAGTAAGTATATACAGGAAGAGACAGTGTGTCCAGAGGTATGTTGACTGATTATGAAGACAGTTCAGACTTTGCATGTAGCATCATATTGCTGCTGTGGAGATAATTTAATATATCACCTCTCTGACATAATTACCACATTTCAAAACCAACCATATTACTTTTTGTTGTACGTTTTGCTGTATCTAGCAAGACAGTTGGGGCAGGGACACCTGACTGAACCCCATGTTGACAGGGATCATCAGGTCTCCTGGTTCTGCTTCTAGGCATCTCCTCCTCACTTGCAGACACAAGTAATATTAAACACGCAGATCAGATACAAGGCCTGGGCAGCTCCTGTAGCAGCATTTTAAAAGCACGGACCAGTAAAAGCTAGGCTTAACACACTGGATTTAGAATAAGCATAAATAATATTTTAATTGTAAAGCTATGAGTACCTACAGTGGGTTGTGTCCCTATTACGACCGGCAGGCTGTGAACAGTTGGTGATCGTTACCTCTGGCTGGATGAATTTTACGCATTATCCACGCACTACTGCAGCGGGGGCTCTCCGAAAGCGCCACACAACTTTCTAAATTCTTCCATCTCACAGAGAAAAGAAGTCAGGTCGAAATGAAATTAGCTTTATTGGCATAAATGTTAATGCAACAGTATTACCAAAGCTAAAGGAAAATACAATAAAACAATTCAATTCATATAGTTCATCAAATAGGATAAAATTAAATAATTTTATTTCTGTGTATTGGATATAGAATAATATTATCTAATATTGTTAATTTCTCTACCTCTTCTTTCATTAGAGCTGTGTCTCCTCGCAACGATAACAGCAGCCATCTCTGTGCAACACTTTTGCGTGGTTTGCACCTTCCTTTAAAACGTACTGATTACGTACGTACATTGCACTCACATGAAATTGCTTTTAGGCTTGGTAGATCACGCTGCATGTAGTAAATGAAGGTATTTACATGTTACCCTCCCATTACTTTGCACAATAAAATTGAAACACCCCAAATTGCATATTCATTAAGGCAAAAGCTTGAAATAGGTCATTCTGCGTGCACACCATTAGTAGATCAGCAGATGTTAATTTGCTGGTGATATAAAGTTTTCACACGTTTTTACTCACGCAAAATAGTAAATCTGGCCTTATTTTAACAATTATTAATAAATCCCCTGTAATTTCTCCTTTTACCACTTCCTCCATGTCTCCATGAGTCCACTCAGCTACCAAAACGTTAACAAATAAACAGCAGTTAAATGTGTTTCTTTTGTATCATTTTGCATCAACATTGTTTCCACTTCCCAAATTGTAATGGTTACACATTAATACATTTGTAAATGTATTTCATAAAAGTTGCAGGTATATCACCACATTTGACATCCCTGTCAATAGTGAGTCCTTCTCCAACTATAATAATAATAATGATTATAATAATGATTGCTTAATTTGTATAGCACTTTCAAAACAGGTTAACAAAGTGATTTAAAGCAATCCATGTAAAACAAAGACAAGTTGAATAAAAGTTGGTTTCTCACACAACAAAGAATGCATGAAACATAAAACATGCCTACGTAAATTAAAGTTAAAATCGATTGAGCATCACACGATGGTTTTTATAGTCAATAAATAAAACATAAATAAGTACATAAACAAATAATGGAAAAATAAAATGTGCATCTGCATTTTTGTAGAAATGTGTCTAAAGAAGTAAGATAAAACAAGGAACTAAAAGGGATGCTTTATTTTAAAAGCCAATTTATAGAAACAGCAAAATGAAGTTGCACAATAAAAAAGAGAAACTTAACAGGGTTATTAGATCCAATATCAGAGAGTAGGACTGATTGACATTGAAGTTACAATTCATCTTTTTCAGCGTTCTGCTCAGTGTCTTCATCTAACTTCATCTTCTTTTCGACATAGGTCTTGGTTTTCTCCATGAAGTCCTTCATGTTCTCCAGTAATCCATCTAGTAGTAGAATGCCAGGTGATGCTTCCAAGGGTTTCTTTATGAATCCCATTGCTAGGTCCATCAAGCTGATAGAATCACCCATGAGCTGTGCAATGGTGGCCATTGCTGCCTAATGGGGGAAAATAAAATCACTTCATGACATGGCACCAACTCATTTTGCTATGTTGTTACATTATGTGTCTACTGCAGTACATAACGTTAATAACGAACGAATTACAGTTCTCTCGTCCTGTCAGAGCATTCAAGCACTAAAGTTACTCCAATTGCTTTGTGAGGATGAGTGACATAGAAACTGACTGATTGACTCACCTTCTTACTGTCTGGGTCTTCTTGTGCCCTTGGAAACAATTCATTGAGCTTTCCCTGCCAATCAAAGGTTAGAATTAACATGCAGTTACATTTGGGGGAAATGTAAGCATGATAAAAGCTCTATTGCAGATAGCGCATAAAATACAGAAAAGAAATGAACTGTAAATTTACTTTTTATGACTCTCACTGGCCTTTGGTGCTTCTGATTCACCAGCGATTAAATGTGAAATTGCTTTCTATGGCAAAAGGAAGTTACTCAACACTTTATAAGTGGGTTCATCAAGGTAATATATTCACTTCTGAGCTCTGCAATGGTGGCCCTTTTGGCTTAAAAGGGAAAAATCAAACCACTTCAGGACATGGCACCAACTATATTTGCAATTACATTATGTGTCCACTGCAGTACAGTTCTCTCATCCCACCTGCAAACTCTTAATTTCTTCTGCCTTTTGAAGGAATTCCATGAACGTTTCCTGCAAATCCAGGGTGAGAATCAACATCCAATTATGTTTAGGGACATGTAATGCATGACATTTTGTTATTAACTATCCTGCCTGGATGACACCGAAGAGCACATGAGCACTTACAAAAGCAATTTTCAACAGTAAATTTACTTTTATTGACTCACAATGGCCTTTGGAGCTATTGACCCCAGCAACCAGTAAATAAAGTTGTTTTTATAGCAAAGGTAGGTTAAGCAACAATGTATTTACCAGTTGGTCCTCATCTATCTGTGAATGTGTGAGGCAAACCAGACACAGAAGAGTGAAGATGAGGAACAGGCCTTTGGTGGTTCTGAGACCAGCCACTCCTCTACCTCTGGACAAAGCTGCTGCTGCTGCCATCGCTGTTCTAAATAAAAATGATAGAGCATAAAGGATCAATGAAGAATTGAGAAGGAAATGCTCCAACTTGTAAATTGTAATATTTACACTAAAGGTCTAAGGTATAAACCATCTTATAGTGAGTTACAGGTTCTTGTCTTACCTGTGATGTAAACGGAAGGAGAGCTGCTGAACAGGTGATGAAGGAAAAACTAGTGAGATGACACCAAAAAATGCTTTATATACTCCTGGTGTCAACTTACGCATGGCACAACTCACCTGTTTGTGTATGTGTGTGTGTGTGTGTGTGTGTGTGTGTGTGTGTGTGTGTGTGTGTGTGTGTGTGTGTGTGTGTGTGTGTGTGTGTTTGTGTGTCACTGTGTGTTTCTTGGTGAAGTGTGCAGGATGTCTTCTAATTTGCTTCAACTACTTTGCATCTCTACTACTCTCTTTAGTTTCATTTTCACAGAAATAGTATTTGACAGTTTCACTTTACAGGAATATACCAGCAACAGCAACAGTCACCTGTGTTGCTCACGATCAAAAGATGCGTATGAGACAGGAGTTCAGAATTTCAGCTCTCATTTCCTGCCCTGCCTGTTCTCTGCCTTTTCTGGATCTGTGTCCTGTTGGATTATCTGTTGGATTCTTTGTTCGTTTTCGATTATATACTTTGGTTTCTTTAGACTCAGACTCAGCTTGTAAGTGTGCTCGCTTTTGTTTTGCCTTAATAAATCATCGAACTGTACCCGCCTGTTTCCCT
>NW_024041150.1:19133222-19350222 GCF_014851395.1 Micropterus salmoides | reverse complement strand
TCCACTTGAAAAAGTATGTCTGACCTCTTCCACACTACTGAAGACTTTATCATCTCTGAATGTGAGGATGGTTGCTGAAATCTGATAACCATCAGGTATGCATGCATCGAGAGGCCACTGTAGCATTTCTAAAACCGACTGCTGCAGAGACAGAATGTTTTCTCTGACCAGGTGGAGGATCAGGTTTCACAAGATGCCTACATGAAACATTTGCTTTCATGTGTTGGTCAGATAGTCCTTCTGGAAGTCTGTCTATTTTCTTAATTCAAATGAGGGCAGGTGTTGCGTCTGAATTGAACAAACCACAACAACTTACTGTCTCCGTGAATTTCCCACAGTGAAAGTTCTCAGAAAGTTGGACAGCAGATCCAAGTCCATCACAAAAAGGTGGCTATAAATATGCAATAAACTAAACTACTTAAATGTTTAGTCCAAAGGAAACAATGCCACTTCCTCATATGACAGCCAAATCTGTGCTTTGGCAGAGTGATAAATGAAGAAATGGCCAAACATGACTCATTAGTAAAAGCACTGCACAGAGCAGTGTGCAGTATTGTTAGCAGTAATCATTTCTGATTTAATAATCTCTTGATGTGGTTGTGTGAGCATAGCCTCTTTCAATGAATTCAAACTTTATTCCAGTCTTCTGCGCAGTACCACCGTCAGCATTTCGTGGTGGACGCACATAAGAGCATGCTCCCTCTGCCGGAGCTTATATGGTATTGTTGGGTTTGTGAATCGAAAGCTTCCTGCTTTTCCCCTGCTCCAGAATTTCTGACCTCAGCACACATGTGTTTTTGTTAACAAATTCTCATTTAGTTGCTAAAAGGGCAGAGTAAAAGTGAACCACACCAAAAAAAAAAAACTCAAAATTGAATTTAGTCCAGACTAAGTAAGTGAACTAGCAGACTTTCTGGGTCTGAAAGCGCCTTCAATTTGACATGTTTCACTAGTGAAAATAACATCTCGGGTTACGTATGTAACCCTGGTTCCCCGAGAAGGGGAACGAGACACTGCGTCGGTTACGACACTATGGGAACGCCTCTAGGCGAAGCAGGTCTGAACGTGAATGAAATCACTCCAATCCTATTGGCTTATTGCTAGAACGATAAGGTGTGACGGAATAACCGGAGGAGTATAAAGCACACCTGTACACACTCATCATTAGCTTAAACTATGAAGCAGGCGCTTCAGGCGGGGAGAGAGGTGCGGCGGGCCGACGCAGTGTCTCGTTCCCCTTCAGGCCGTACGTCCTCCGTGTGGACGGGGCCCTGGAGCTCAGGAGGGTCTCGACTGCTCCAGCTGTTAGACCCGCCTCTAGGTACTGTGCCCCTCAGGGGCCAGACCCACAGTCGCCATAAGGTGGGGCAAGGGTGAAGAACTCGGCCCTGCGCCTGGGACAGCAGGTCTCTCCTCAGAGGGACCCGCCACGGTGGGCTGTCCAGGAGCGACATGATGTCCGAGAACCACACCCGGGTTGGCCAGAACGGGGTGACTGGGGGAGCGAGCGCAGACCGCCCTGGTGATTCAGATAGGCCACCACCGCTGTGTTGTCGGAACGAGCCAGGACGTGGTGGCCTTGGAGATCGGGCAGGAAACTCTTTAGAGCCTGGAACACCGCCAACATCTCGAGACAGTTGATATGCCACTCGGATTGATGCACCTGCCAGGATCCCCTTGCAAAGCGGACGTCCATGACCGCGCCCCAGCCCGTGAGGGAGGCATCTGTCGAAATGACCAGCCGGCGACAAGACCTCCCAGCACGGGCCCCTGGGACAGGAACCAAGTTTCCTTCCAAACTGATAGGGAACGAAGACACTTGCGCGTAACCCAAATCAGACGTTCCTTTGCCACCACTGCAGGGGTCTCATGTGCAGCAGTCCAGATGGTATTACGCTGGACGCAGCCGCCAGGAGACCCAACACTCGTTGAAAGTGTTTTATAGTGATGGCGTGGCCTAACTTCACCCTTTCACGGCAGCCAATATGGTGTCGACATGTGCCGGAGACAATTGTGCCCGCATCGTTGTCGAATCCCATACTACCCCTAGGAACGTAGTCCGTTGGGTGGGTGCCAGCACACTCTTCTTTGCGTTGAGCCTCAGCCCTAAACGTCGCAGATGAGCCAGAACGACATCTCGATGCCGAACCGCCAACTCTCGAGACTGGGCTAGGATGAGCCAGTCGTCGATGAAGTTGAAATCTGGATGCCCTGGAGCCTCAGCGGGGCCAGTGCTGCATCCATACACTTGGTGAATGTGCGAGGGGAAGTGCCAGGCCGAATGGAAGAACCCGATACTGGTAAGCCACACCCCCGAAGGCGAACCTCAGGAACTTCCTGTGAGAAGGACGGATGGAGACTGGAAATAGGCGTCCTTTAGATCTATCGTGACAAACCAATCCTCAGATTGGATGTGCGTCACGATGGCGGGGATGATGAGCATCTTGAACCTGAATCTCCTCAGAGACTGGTTAGAACCCGCAGATCCAAAATAGGGTGCAGCCCTCCGTCCTTCTTGGGGACTATGAAGTACCGGCTGTAGAACCGGCGTCTCTGTCTGGGGGGGAGACACGTTCCACGGCCCCTTTCCTCAGCAGTAGATGTGGTGCGACATGGCTTGAGGGTAACGCCGGCTCCTCCAGGGAGGACGCAAGTCGAGGGGAGAGATAGCTCGCAAGCGCATCCTCCACCCGAGGCATCCTCCCATAACCACGGTCCCTAACCCCCATCACATTACTGTAGTTCAGTGATCGGGGTGTGGAAAGCCATGTAGAGAAGGGTATGCCCCATGATTTACTCAGTTCATCATGTAAATCAGGAAAGAATGGCAGAGACTGGCGTGGAGGTGGCGCGTGGTGCTTAAGAAACCTTTCATCAAGCTTACCACTAGCCTGTGGTGTCTGCTCCTCCTGTGGCCATTTGATGTTGAGCTTAGCCACGGCTCTAGTCACCACCTCCAGCAGCACGTCATAGTCGGGCGCCGCCAGATGACGCCGCCCCGACACCCGGAACACATCGTCCACTACGCTGAGCACGTCCGCCTCCTCGGAGTCGGATTGCTGCAGCGTCTCCTGATCCAAACTGCGAGCCGGAGAAGCCGAGAACGGGCTCTGAACGAGGAAAGGAAGCGTCAGAGCCAGCGGATGAAGGTCGGGAAAAAGCCTCAGCCGCCCTGAAATCCTCCGACAGATCACGCTGTGAACCCCATGAGTGAAGCCGCCGGGCCGCCTCGGCGGCCGCAGGGCCCGCGCCACGGGGAAAACACATCCGGCCATCCTCGGAAAAGAGAGCCATGTGGGACCTCAGTACCCGCACGGAAAGGGCTTCGCAACGGGCGCAGGCAGCCCCCCCGAGAGCTGCCCGGGCGTGCTCCATCCAAGTTTTATAAGGTTCTGTAGACCAAAAATATTTCAGCACTCCCACCTGTTGGGCAAAATAGGAAAACAGGCGGTTCCCCCAAGAACCGATACATGTCATTGGTTACAGTGACCTGAGCATGGGCGAATGAAGAAAAGGCCTCGCTGTCGGCCTGAAATGGAATGATGTAAAGCCTAGCCAACCCAGGTCTGACACCTGGAGAGAGAGATGAGGTGAGAGAAAAAGAGAAAAAGTACAAAAAGTTACATTCCTGTAGTATTGTAGTACCTTACAGTTTCATATACCTGTCTCAGCTTGCGCTTGAGTAGTGTCAGATCACAGGAAGAAGAGAAGACGATGTCCTGACCAGGAGAGAGGGCGTAAACAAACTTCAGGCCTCTCAACTGGGCTTCCGCTATGAGAGTACGCAGCTGACCTGAGAGGTGGAGAGTAGAGGAAAAATCTAGTATATCTAGTTTAGACACACTGTCTAGTGTTTGCAAACACTTTTAAACTATGATTACAGATGTTTAAACAACACCAGACTCTTCATATCATATGTATGTATCTTATCTGAATTTTATATCTCTTATGAACTCAGCTTGGCTTTAAATCACCAGGCCTCCATATTAACGTCTACAGTCTTCTAGGTACCATAATATAATACAATGAGCAACAAAAAAACTGCTGACGCCTTTAGGGTGGTAATGAAGAATAAATGGACAAATAAATGTCAAAAAGGCAATTTCATATTTGGGACAATGAATTTTCTGCCTGATTAAAGACAGAATTTCCGAGGGCTGTTCTGGGGTACGTTTCCCAAAAGCACCGTTGCTAACTACGGTAGCAACTTATGTTGTTGGAACTATCCAGTTGCGACGTGATTTCTCACAGATTACCCATCTGTTCAAAACAATATAAGTCACCCAAAGGTAAAAGGACAAAGCAGAGCATGAAAAAGACCGGACTTTTAATATTCCCTTCATGTGTATGTGTGTACATTTTTAGGCCTATGAGGAAGATGGGTGTCCTCTAGGCTTCATTATAAACATATATAAGAAGAAAGCATACAATTCATTAAAGTACTGTAATGAATCAATCCCTGATCTGCCATTAAGACAAAGACATTCATGGGATTTGAACCCGTGTCTGTCTCAATAGAAAACCTCCCCAATCTCCCCCATCTATTGCACTGAGCTATTCCAACATTCACCAACATCATCAGTACCCTTCATTTGTTTTTTCATTCTCTCATCATCATCATCACTACTATCACTATCATTACATTGTTCTACCTCTCATCCTGTCACAGCATCTCCATCATCATCACTACTATCATGTCATCCCAACAAACATCCTCACAGTCTTACCATCATTATCATAATTACCATCTTAATCCTCATATTCACCTTCACCATTATTGCCGTTATCAATATCATCACATCATCTTATTTCCAACATTATCATTGTCATCAGCATCATCATCATCATCATCACTACCACCAGCCATTATCCTTAGTCTTTTCCTTAGAGTCAGACATTATTGAGTGCTTTTCATCGCCTGCTCTTTGATCTCCACTTCAACCCTGGCTGATCTGCACCACATCACGTTATAAAGACCTTATTATATTCTAACTACGTCAGTGTTCATACATAGCACCACTCCCACGCCCTCCTTTATCCACAGTAAGCGACAAAACAATGCTAAAATATAGGTCAAACGCTGGTCTATTCAAAATCATCTCCCCGGGGTAAGAAAGCAAAAATCACATGATCTGACAGGAGGTCAGTTATGAAGTCGGCCGCTCTTACCTTCCACCACCCCACAAAGAAACTGCTTCCTCTCCTCCATCCTGTCCTCCCTCCGCTTCCAGTCGGCCCTATCGAGCGAGGGAAGACGAGATGCTCACCCCATCAGTCAGCTTAGATACCGGGGATCCTCTTCATTCATCTCCTCGATCTGCCTCCACCCTCCTCCTCTTCCTCTCCTTCCCTCTACATCGCTGGAGCTCTCGTGCTGCATTCAGGTACTCAGCTGAAGCTTCGGCTTTCGAGTACTTCTAACGCTGATGACAGTAATAAAAATAAATAACAGTGTGACCCTACAAAGGAGCTTGTTTTAAGTGGTTCAGTTATCAGAAAGACAATGTATACTTTATTCACATAGCACTTATGCTGTACAAACAAAGGTCATTTAGCTTACAATTAAACTGCAGAGTGAAACTATCAAATATGCTAAAATAGAGAGATAACATGACTGTAAGAATTTTTCGATTTCAATTTCAATTTCAATTTTTTTTGTATTTCAAAACACTTTATTTATCCCCATGGGGCAATTGCGAGACCCGTAGATTAGTACAAGTTAAATAAGGTCATCTTTCATAATAGACATAACCTAATATATTAATAAATGAATAGACATATATCAATGTTGTCAACAGGTCCAAATCAGCATCACTAAATGAAATGAAATACATTATCAACATAATTAATTCATGTACTGTATAGTTGGGTTGTAGTAAAAAAAAAAAAATTCAAGACATAATGCAGCCCTCTGCGTGGCAGATGGCTGAGCTCATAGTCCGGTATTGCAAGTATTTATGAATCACTGAAACAGTGTGCGTGTACTTGTATGTTTGAGTGTGTGCAGGGGAGTGAAGGAAGTAGTGATCGGGGTAAGAAGGAGTTCAGGGATGGTTGGGAGTTTAGGAGCTGGACAGCCTTAGGTACAAAGGTTGCCCTTCTCCTCCGAGTTCTGCAGCCTGAACAGTGAAGCCGACGTCCTGAGGGGAGCCACTCAAATGCAGGAAACAGAGCGTATGAGGGGTCCTGTAAAATCCTGCCAGCTAACCTCAGAGTCTGCTGCTCACATACAGTGGAGAGGGCTCTGACTGGAAGTCCTATTATTTTGGCACAGACTTTAGCTGAGTTTTGCAGGCGGTTTCTGCTTTGCAGAGTGATGGAGTGGAACCAGCAAGAGATGGAAAATGTCATTACGCTCTCAATGAAGGAATAGTAGAACGTTTTGAGGATGACCTTGCTGACCCCAAATGAGTTGAGCTTCCTCAGGAGATAGTGCAGGCATTTCCTGAGGATCTCCTTCGTGTCTGAATTAAATTTCATCAGATTGTCGAAGCTTGTGCCCAGGTACTTGTGTTCCTCAACAATTTCTACAGGCTTCCCATGGATAGTGGAACAGCCTGCCACAGCCAGTTCCCTCTGCTTGTTGGAAAAGGTCACTGCCATCTCCTTGGTCTTTTTCATATTTAGTTCTAGACAAGATTTATCACACAATTCCACGAACTCCTGAAGAGCTGAGCTGTGGTGCTGTAGGGAGCCTGAAAGCAAAGATAGGAGAACTGTGTCATCGGCGTACTTTACCAAGTAACTACAGTCATCGGTGTAAAGAATAAAAAGCAGAGGTGAAAGGACACAGCCTTGCGGGGAACCAGCTGATGTGTACAGGACATCAGATAATGTGTCATTGACCAGAACTCTCTGTGACCTGTTGGTACGGAAGTCGATCATCCAAAAAAATCAGTCGGTCGTCTAGGTAGAAAGTAAAGTTTCTCAGCTAGAATATGTGGCTGCAGGGTGTTAAATGCCGAGGAGAAATCAGCGAAAAGGAGTCTGGCTGTCGTGTTAGGAGAATCCAGATGTTTATGGATGGTGCGCGATGAGCAAACTGAAGTGGTTCCATCTGTGAGTCTGTTATCTTAATAATATGATTTTTGATGACCCTCTCCATAGCTTTCTTGGCTAGAGAGGTGAGGGGTCATGGGTCTTGAGGTTCATGATCTTGATAGCACCTTTTTTTGGTATGGGAATGACTGTGGAATCCTTCCACAGCTGAGGGACTGTGCCACCATCCAAAAAACAACAACAAAAACAGTAACCGTAACAGGAAAAACATTAATAATATAATACATTATTAGGCTACTATATTTAATAACTTGTACATTAAATGGGGAACACTTTTTTCTGACTTAAATTAAGTAAGCTGTCCGAATAGAGCGGAGTACAGAAGTCCTAAGCGGCCATCGATTCATATCTTTATTTAACTCTGTTTTCCCGTGATAACGGGATAATTTTCTCGGGATGTCGAGATAATAAAACAGTAGTTTAACAAAGCTCAGTGATTAAGGTGCATGACCCATAGTCTTAAGATTGTGCGTTTAATCCTCATAGAAGATCATCAACAAAATTTTTTTTTTTTTCCATATTCCTCTTCAACAAAGTTGTTGTGAAGATGACTGATTCACATGCTCACAATTAATCACGTGCTGGAGTGTGCACATCCCAGCGATTGGTCCACATACATCAACCTATAAACTTTTTATTTCCCCATCATTCCCAGGCAGAGGAAATTCATCCGCTTCTCAAAAGTTCTGAAATAGCCGTCAGGAAATGTGTAGTTAAATGGATTCACCTGAATCTCTTGAAAACAACTTTGTTGAAGAGAATTATTAAAAACACACAAAAGAAGAAAAAATAAACTTTGCAAAGAGCAGAGGTAGAACCTGCTATCCTTGGGGTGCAAGTCCTGCACACTACTAAATGCTGACTCAGCAAGTTAACACGAACATTATCGTAAAGAAATGCATCTGCCCACCCCTGCATTCAGCTGTCACGAGATAATTATCCTGTTATCACGAGAGAGTATATGGGCTGTTAGAGAACTTCCACACTGTTTACAAAGGCCTACTGTTATAACTCCCAGCACTGTTAAGTAGGCTACTTCTGATGCTGCTACTATTTAATTATATCGGTCTTCTCATATAAGGTGCATATAGGCTTCTTCGGATAGGCCCCTTTATAATGCTCCAGCCACACTATGCTCACTCCGCCTCACTGTAACAGATCACCTCTGTCTCGCCTAGTGTCAGAACTATGGCGTCTCGTCTTTTCAGTTAAATTATTGTGACTTTTTTTATTAGCACCTCCGCTGATATAACATTAAAGTGCAGCCTATAGTAAAAAGTGTGTTTCATTTTTTAAACATTTTATAATGAGTTCATAGAAAAGCATGTAGGATAAAACAAAACCCAAAGGGAACACTACATTAACAAATGCAACAAATGGACGTCAGGCCTTTTTCAGGGAAGCTGAAGCTGCAGTTGTTAAAGTTAATTAAAGCTACTTGCTTAACTTTAGCCAAGCTTACTTGAGGTAAAGGAGAGGGGATATTTTAGTTGGCTATGGAAAACAGTAGTCTAGCTAGCATGAATGCCACTAATATCTATATTGTAGGATTTGAAAACAACATCAGTCCTCACAGAATGTTCATGTCAGTGACTATTAAATATCAGTGTCCCTGTTAATGCTGTTGTACCGGTATATGCTTCAATTCATTTATCAGATGGATATTGGAAGATTTTTTAGCAGAGAGAGAAGATTGGCAGGGCAGCTGATTCTGAGGTCAGCAGTGGTCTACAGGTCTAAGGAATGTGTGGTGTTTTGTTTGCTTTTAACAACAGGCATTTGTTGGCAGGTCAGGCACCATGAGTGCATGTGCTCAGCATCATATCCAGAGGTTGTCTTTGGGAAATAGATGTGTGAGTGCTGCCAGCATTGCGGCAGAGGTTAAAGAGGTTGTCGTCCTAGAAGAAAGCCTCTTCTAAAAATGATGCACAAGAAAGCCTGCAAACAGTTTGCTGAAGACAATCAGAATAAGGACATGGATTACTGGAACCATGTCCTGTAGTCTGATGAGACTAAGATAAACTTATTTGGTTCAGATGGTGTCAAGTGTGTGCGGCGGCACCCAGGTGAGGAGTATAAAGGCAAGTGTGTCTTGCATACTGTCAAGCACGGTGGTGGGAGCGTCATAGTCCGGGGCTGCATGAGTGCTTCCAGCACCGGAGAGCTACAGTTCCAACATGTACTGTGACATACTGAAGCAAAGCATGACTCCCTCCCTTCGGAGACTGGGCCGCAGGCCAGTATTCCAACAACGACCCCAAACACACCTCTAAGACGACCACTGCCTTGCTAAAGAAGCTGAGGATAATAGTAATGGACTGGCCAAACATGTCTCCAGACCTAAACCCTATTGAACATCTGTGGGGCATCCTGACACGGTGGAGGAGCACAACGTCACTAACATCCACCAGCTAGTGATGTCATCGTTGAGGTGTGGAAGAGGACTCCAGCGGCAACCTGTGAAGTTCTAGTGAACTTCATGCCAAAGAGGGTTAAGGAAGTGCTGGAAAATAATGGTGGCCACACAAAATATTGATACATTTTCACTTAGGGATGTCCTCACTTTTGTTGCCAGCGGTTTAGACATTAATGGCTGTGTGATGTCTTATTTTGAGGGGACAGAAAATTTACACTGTTACAAGCTGTACACTCACTACTTTACATTGTTGAAAAGTGCCATTTCTTACATGCTGGTGCATATGGGACTAAGAGATCAGATATAACAGGCACAAGGAAGAACTGGATTTACCAGCTGATCCACAGTCTTAAATAAATTCTAGGATTATGTTGATGTGCAGAAATGAGTTCAGAAAAAAGTGTGTTCTCACATCATTAATCATTTTATTTATTGTAGGTTAAAATAACTACCAGTTAACACGTAAGTTAAGTAACGTTACTTGCAACTTACGCGATTACGTAACTTAAATAAAAATATTTAATGTAATACTTTTAGTTTCACACGTGACATGAACACCGGTCTCCTGGTTCAAGTCCGGTTTCTGGCACGC
This sequence comes from Micropterus salmoides, assembly GCF_014851395.1. Classification (NCBI taxonomy): domain Eukaryota; kingdom Metazoa; phylum Chordata; class Actinopteri; order Centrarchiformes; family Centrarchidae; genus Micropterus; species Micropterus salmoides. Next base: position 19,340,155 of record NW_024041150.1, on the reverse strand, counting down.
CAACCACCCCATACCCCCCAAACCCCTCCTTCCCAGTCTTTTCTGTTAAATATCATATCCCTACCTTTACTGTCAAAAACTGACAATACAGGGCTTCCCCCACTGCGTTCAACTATGATGCTATAGGGATCCCCAGTGCGTTACAAACATCCACATGTGACTTGGGAGTGAGAACAGGCTGTAAATATCTAAAACTGCTGTTTTGTGTCTGTATTTTTGGAGTTTTTTAGAGATGATACATTTACAGACGGATTGTTAATCTTTTCACACAAATAATATTGAGATAAATCGATCTCTACTGCATACAGTAATGAATACCAATGAATTGCCCCGAGCATGTAACTTAGGAGAAGAATGTGGTATAGCCTACCTGGGTACTTCAGGTGTGGAGGTAAGCAGAAGCAGGATGTGCTGACATCACCAACATGCTTATAAAACCTTCTCTAAACAAATCAAAACAAAGCCTACCTGGCAACAAAACAAACAGGGTGAGAACTGAACAGACAAGTGGAAAAAACATAAAACCAGCATTAGGATGGAGGGTGGTTTGCTGCCTTCACAGATTATTGTGCAGGTGATTTAACCCCTCAGTATGCCTAGTAGCCTACCTTAACATGACATGAACATTTGTTTGCCCCGGTACCTCTCTCGGTTATAGCTGGCTTCTTTGTGATACTGCTTTTGCTCACTGAACAAGAGTCTGCCGCTTAGCAGCGAAACAAAAAATTTGAAAAATAAAATGTCAAAGATTGCCCCAAAATCTATATATTCGTACTGTCGCCCAAGTCAAGATTTATTTAACAAAGATAGATGTAATCATTTCCAAAATACACAATGTGGTTTTATCTAATGAAATATTCTGCTTCAATCTATATTTGTTGGCATTTAGACTTTTTATAAACTACATTTTCACTGTTTGCAAAAAAAAATTGCTGTATATGCATATCCTCCAGTCCAAGGCACCGGGGAAAATATCTCCTTGAATGCCGTATCCAGGCCTGACATGATGCCTGGTCAATATCTCCACATGCCTCCTCCATTGCCTGTAAAAGGGCTACCTGTTGATGAGGATGACGGTTGTACACTTTCCAGCGCCAGGCAGAGAAGAACTCCTCGATGGGATTTAAGAATGGAGGGAGGTTGAGTGCCATGAAGAATGGGTGGTCTGTAAACCAGTTGCGGACCAAAGCAGCCCTATGGAAACTAACATTGTCCCATGTGATGACATATCGGGTCTGCTCTGGTCTCTGAACAGTGAGCATGTCATGTAAGGTGTCCAGGAATGCAATAATGTGTGCAGTGTTGTATGGGCCTATGGTTGCATGATGGTGAACAACACCATTTTGGCTTATAGCTGCACACATGGTTATGTTACCACCACGTTGTCCTGGGACATTGATGATGGCACGGTGTCCAATAATGTTCCTGCCACGTCTCCTGGTTTTACTGAGGTTAAAACCGGCCTCATCTACAAAAAGTAGCTCATGTCCCATGGCATCTGCTTCTAGTTCCATCACTCTCTGGACAAGACAAAACAAATGCAACACATCAGGCCCATGCACAGCACTACAGTATGCACTTCCAAATTCAGAACCAATGACACTATAGCTTACCTGCACATAGTCATATCGCAGTTGCTTTACACGTTCTGTGTTTCTCTCGAAAGGAACTCTGTAAATTTGCTTCATTCTTATTCTGTGGCACGCAAGTACACGACTTAGTGCAGAAATGCTTACACTGTGTATATTTTGAAAGATGGTGTCATTATCAATCATGCGCTGCTCTATTTCGTGCAGTCTTATTGCATTATTGGCAATCACCATGTTCACTATATGGGTCTCTTGCTCTGGAGTGAACATTCTTCCTCTGCCCCCAACATGTGGACGTCTAGCAATTCTGTAAAGTAACAATTTCAGTATTTTTGCATGTATGGTACTGTTGTGTTTCTCATTAGAGTATGGCAGTGCTACAAAGTACTTACCGATTCTCATTTCGAAATGTCCTAATGATGCTTGCCACAGTGTAGCGGCTCAAATTAGGCTGAACCCGTTGGCCAGCTTCCCTCAGGGTCATCCCATGGTTGATGACATGGTCCACTATTGTAGCTCTGATGTCATCAGTTATTCTATTTCTTACTCTTCTTACCCTTCCTCTTTCCCCTCCTCGTCCTCTTCTTGCTCCTCCTTGTCCTCTTCCTCTAACTTCCTCTAACCCTCTCGCTTCTTCACCTCCACGTCCTCTGATTCTCACTCTTCTCGCTCTTACTGCTCGTTCCATTGTACTCCACACAGACAGCTTACCTGTGGCTTATTTATAGTGCTTAGGCTGATTGCAAAGTGAACTACTTATCTAAAACAGTTTTCACATGTGAAAGTGTGCCAGACAGTTGGCAAAATAGTGTTAATGATAGCCATACATGTGTATAATTTTGCTAGGAGTGTGTTGGAAATTTGGTAATTGAGTGTAAGCAGTGAGTTGTGTTTAAAGTTCTGCAAAAAGAGTGTTGTGCAGTGAATTGTGCCTACAGTTTTGCAAAGTGTGTGTTACAAAATTGCAAACTGAGTGCAAAGCAGTGTTTGTGCTTTTAGTTTTGCAAACTCAGTGAGTGGTTTTGCTATACGTATTAATAGTTTTAGAAATTGTGCTACAAGAATCACGATTTGCGCTTAAGCATTCAGAAAAACTGTAATGGGGCGATTAAAGAAAGTTGATTTAATAAAAACACCCAAACTCATTTACTATGATGAATTACTTTATTGAAATTGAGGATTTTGTTCAAGGAATTTTTATGATCATAAAATCATCATAAAATATGACAACAGACATTCAAAGCTTCATTCAAAAATCTCAGTAGAAGCTTAATACAGCACTAAGTAGGCTAATAGCATATTAGACACAACAGGCTGGACAATGTCATCCATGCAACAGTGACTTTATCACCTGCAGCTCTGCTTTTGTGTTTTTGTTGTTTTTTACACAAATATCATCATAAAAAAGCATAATAATGATAAGTGTGTACAGTTTGACACATCAAAAGGTCTTATGAGGACATTTATTTGGCCCTACTCCCAGGACAACATAACTGTGAGGGAGTGGCAGGTGAAATCTTATGGCATACAGTATGTGGACTATCGTCCTCTGAACAAAGCACTGTCAGAGGTTGCACACCTCTGGAGCAATTAGAGGTTAAGTGAAATGTCAGGAAGGTATGAAGGTATGAAAAAACAGGTACCGTCCAAGCCTTAAAAAGCATAATAATGATAAGTATGTACAGTTTGACACATCAAAAGGTCTCATGAGGACATTTATTTGGCTCTACTCCCAGGACGACATAACTGTGAGGGAGTGGCAGGTGAAATCTTATGGCATACAGAATGTGGGAAATCTTCCTCTGAACACACACTCTCTGATAACAAAATAATGATGATAAAAGATTTAATCATTACTCCATACAGTCTAAAGCTTTCTGACAAAAGTATGTTCAGCAGGAATGATTTTGGTATCATTTTATTTCATCTAAAGCAGTGTTTTTGTGTTCGGAGGAGGACGGGAGGCGCTAGAAGCCATTTTTTGTAAATGGGGGCGCTGAGGTGCTCTTGGGGCGTGTTTGTTGAGGTCAAAGTTTTAAGGCGAGTTTACGCCAAAGATTAACAACAATACAAGTTTAAACTTTTAACTATTTGCAAAAAACCCTGTGGTCTGCAACATTAAAACCTGCCAGTTTACTTCACTGTGGCTGGACAAGATGGTGTGTGTCATAACTCTTCTTCTCTGTTTCTGTCAGATACTTGTTTCTCTGAGCAATACTCCATGAATGCCTTTTTATGGCATTGGTTACATATTTCCAAGATATAAGATGCACAAAATATTATGAATTCTCATTAAATGGTGACGTTAGTCTCGTAATATTAGGCTATGACTTTCTAGAGAACACAGATCAAAGACCGAGAGATTCTGAATGTGCAGAAAGGTTTGAATAGGAGCAGAAAACCTGCTAAAACTGAAAAGCTATTAAAGTCCAGTCAGTAACTGAATTAAAATGAATTAATATATTACTGAGGTGAAAAGGCGCAATATGCACATTTAAGAGGTTAACAGAAGACACAAAAGTGGAAGAAAGACTAAATTATGTGTGTTGAATCAGCATGGATGAGATTAAACAAGTTGATCTACAGGAGGAACAGCCTATTTAAAAGCAATTAAGAATGCCTGAGAGCCTTACTGCTAATATTATATTATATCTTTATATTTTGAAATGTCACCTGCCACCTGAATTGTGTGTTTCCATTTATAAAAATAAAAAATGACACTATTAATTGGAGCAGCACTTTTCAGAATGCAGGAAATTAAGTCTTTAATCCTCAAAATCTTCTGGGGGAGGATCAAGGCCCACACTTACTAAGTTCCCATCCAAGAAAACAGTCTCTGGTTTAACACCCAGTTTCTGGGAAGAACATTCACTTATTAATTAAATATAACTATTACTAATTATTGGGAAAGTAATAAATATGTTGTTTGTCATTCAATTATGTGCCTTTTTGAAATGTTTAACAGTAATAAATATTGTATTAAAACACTGGAAATGACAAAAGAAACTGCTCTGGGCTATGTAGCGTGAGACAAGGGAATATTGACGCACACGGATCGGGATTAATCAGATCTGCATAGCTGTCCATCAGTGCATTTCAAATGAAAATGTGATGAAAAGTTTATCTTTTACTTCCTGACAGCAAGGTTGTTTTTGTCACACAAGAGCCTGTTTTTCTTCACCAAAGCGCCTATCCTGCACCCGGTGAAAATTGTGATTGCTAGTTTTCAACCGACGCAGTTGTCATTTTCACGCCAGGTGCCCACCTTGTTTAAATAGCAAATGCACTCGTTCTCATCTGTGCGCCCATGGGAGTGCTGGTGTTAAAATGAGGCACGGTCAGCCAAATTGTTGGCGCATTTCTATCTTGAGGCAGCAGAAAGCCATTGACCAAAAAACAGGTCTAAAGTCAATGGCGCAGTATTGAACTGTTTTTAGTTATTTTGGAGACGCATTATTCCGCTAAGAGAGGCGCTTTGCGCATTTACGCACGAGGCACAGCAGCGTAACTTCATTGATTATTAAAATCTCCCGACACGCAGACAGGATCGGCCAGGATCTAAAGTCTATTCATGTTCTGTGTTCTTCTACACATGGTAAAGGTCTCACACACAGTCAAGGTTCATAAGGTGAAAGTGTTTGGAGTGAAGCAGCCCTCCTCCTGATCAATCCTGAGCTCCATCAGAGCGTCTAAATTATTTCAGATGTTAAAAGTTGAATTATTTTTCTTCTGGAGAGTTTAATCTGTCACGTTTATAACTACAGTTTTTTATTTGTTGTGACTTTATTGCGCACATGGAAGCGTTTTAAATGACTGACAGCAGATTCTAATCATGAAAGTAAATCGTTCAGGAAAACACTCATACATCAATAAAACACAAAATAAAGAAGCCAGTGTAGGTGAGAGATGTGACCCACGACCGGTTCATCATATAATAACGCAGCACAGTGGGGATCCAGACGTTTCATAGAGGACACAGCGTCTGTCTGTCTCTCTGTTAACAGACCCCAGTCTGCAGTGAAGTTGAACATTAGGCTTCATGATCAGAGACACTTTTTATATCACGTCCACACCTCTGTCCATATCCTCTCTGCTGTGAGTCTGCAATTATGGTTTTAACAATGCGTCATTATAATAGCGATGCCCCAAGGTACAAGCCATCTGGCTTTTAAAGAGAATGGGAGATGGTGTATTGAATGCTACGCCCAAAACACACCCATGACTAATTCACAGACTAAGTACAACCCTTTTGAACCGTGCGCCTGGCGCACTAACCGTTTTTTCCTCCGTTAAACTAACAAAATTGGAGCTAGACACGCCCCAAAAGCACCTGCGCCACGCACTTCACGCCGTGCGCTCACATCGTTAAAATAGGGCCCTAAATCTTAACTGCCTTCAGTACTTAGCGGCAGCTGAGCACCGATAAACATCAAACAAGTACTGAGCTTCTGTACAAGCTGCACACGGTAACTGACAGAGGTGAAAGAGATACTGGTAAGTAAAATGAACAACTTTATCATATTCTGCTGGGAAAGTTATTGGTTATCCATATACTGACACATATCCATGCATAACCTCATATAAAGGTAAGTGGAGTTGGTTTGCACATTTTAGTAGAAATAGAGTAACATATATGTTTTCAAATGTTTTTTCCCAAAGGTCTGGCTCATGGATTATGGGCTGATCATCCTTGTGCTCACAGGTTGGTGCCTCTTTCTTGATTATTCTGCTGTTTGTTTGAGCAAGATCACGTGCACTGATGATATCTGGCTCATGGTCAAGGTGTACAGCAGACAAGCCAGTTTCTGACAAGCCAATAGATCTCCCTCCATCCTACACATATTGAACTAAGAGAAAAAATCCAGAGTGAACACATAGATCAGATAAGTACCCTTTGTCAGTACAGACAATGGTATTTTAATTAAATATAGGAACATATGGTCCTGCCCCAGATGATCAAGTCTAAAGGAAGGAAGCATAATCTAATCAAAGTCAGGCCCAAAGAGTTTCAAGGGAAGAATTATTTTTTATCAGTGCCCCCTCTCTTCTGGGACTGAGCCAGTTGTCTTTATTATTGTAGAATCAACATATTGTACATTATTAAGCAGTCTTCACTCAGTACTGCATATATAGTAAGTATTTCTGCGACAAACTGAGTTAAAGGGTACAACTTATACACTGTAAGCCCGAACAGTACTACTAGCTTATAAAGACTGAGGTCGCTACAGTTAAAATCTCTTGCTGAGTTAATCCACCTTTAAACTATTAATGTCTATAAACAAATATGTATTTTTGTATTTACATGGCTCAGCATTTCTGAGTGAACACCGCTGGTTCACTCAATATTTTTAAGTGTACTGTCGATCACGTGATATGACGTCATGACGTGCCATCCTAACTGACGTTACCTGAAAAATCTATCCAAGATGGCTACCCTCTCGAGCAATGTGGTGTCTATGCGTGGTATCAAGCATTAAACTTTAAGGTAAGCCAAAACACTTCGAAACTACTTTGCTTGTTGTAACATTGGGAATATCATATTTCACGTGATATTTGACTGTTAGACGATGCTATTTTTAATATAGCCTATAAGTTGCTAGCGCGCAGCCTCACGGTGCCGTGCACGTTTTTTATGCGCCGAAAGCGCCAGCGCCATTACGTTACTGTCAGTCCGCCTGCTAGTGAGTGTTAATATCATGTGTACTGTTAATGTCGCGGCTAGACAATTATGTTAATGTTAGTCAATAACTCTTTTCAGTAAGCGATAGTCCTTCCGTTTTTGAGTGTGTTGCTACTGTTTGTGTTAAGCGCCCTGCTTTGGTAAGTTGAATGTGATGTTATTTCTAGCTAACCTACATGCACCCAAATGAGCTAGTGGCTAAAGTTAGCTGTAACTTTTACTCAACGTTAAGGTTATGGGTTAATAGTTAACGTATCATCTCTGCAAGTTTTCATTAAACCTTTACAAACGTCTTTTCATTATAGGTTGAAGTGGAAGAACTACAGAAAAGTGCATCCTCCAAAATCAAGGTGACTCAAATGTTAATTTAGGATGTAACCTATTTTTCACCATTTATTTTATTTGTGTTCATTTAAAAGTGTAGGAAGAGCGGAAGCTGACATGCTCTGTATGATTTCATAATATCAAAGCATATAGCAAATAAGACCCCATGTATTTTGAAATCTGATAACATTATTTCACTCTTGGTCATAAAGTGCTTCACTGGTTGGGGGGTCATCCCTTGTCTGGATCAGTTATTTTATGCAGTCAGCAGTGAATTCATGGACACTGAAGACTTTGATCGATTTTTTGCAAAGTGAGTTGTAATAGTATATAAAACACACTCTTTGCCAATTATTTTTTGCTTTTTCTGTTCTTGAATAAATCAATCAAAAGTCTCTTAAAAATATCTTAAATATCTTGCTGTCTGTTTTTGTGTGCATGTGCAGACCTACATTGTCACCAGAGTTCAACTTTATCGGTAAGTTACATTAACACTTGAAATTTTGTATCATATTTTGTATCATTAATTTGTAAAGAGGTTGATTGCATAATTTGATTGGTTTCATATTGATTGTTTTATCTGTGCCCACAGGACCAACTTACTCCAAATATTGAACAAGTCTGACCTTTCTGTGGTAATCTCACATTTCACATGCAGGAACATTAACTATGTTAAGTTTATAAAGAGAGTCTGAAGCATAAGGAATTTTAGTTGTCAAATGATTCAATGGAGTGGAAGTGCAAGTTGTGTGCTGTCACCTCAGACACCCGGGCCCACTTATTTAGGCACTACCGTTTACAGCATAGTCATTATTCAAGAGTTAGCCCTTTGCCATGTCTCCACAACTCTTGTATTTGTACATTTCCGTCATTTAATGCATTGAAAATTCATTTATCACGTGTCCACAAAGACACATGCAGAACTGGTGCAGATGAAACAGCACAAGTAAGACATACACTTTTTAAGTGTCCATTGTGTGACTTCAAACAGCCTTTCTCAGAGGTGACACTGTTCAGTCATTTAAGAGGACATTTAAAAAACCATGAGAATGTACCATGCCCATTTAAGGACTGCAACTACCGCACAAATGTCTATTCATCTTTTAATGCACACAAAAGTAGGACACATGAAGGCAGTTTAAACTTTTGTGATGACATTGTATTAACAGAGAATGATAGTGCACCAGTCATAAACACTGCTGTTCTTGAGGATGAGGATCCTGCTCAGTATCACCATGCAGGCACATCTGCTTCTCCTGAGTCTGACAGTTGGTGTGACACCAGCCAGTTAAGGGCCCAGTTACACCATAATTTGTCCTCCTTGTTCTTGAAGATGCAAACTGTTCTTCATGTTTCTGACATGGCATCTCAGGAAATAGTTGATCACCTGACTCAGATATTTTCCCTGTCTCAACCTCTAGTCAAAGATACTATACAAGAGATACTACAGAGACATCATGTCTCTCCTACTGAAGCAATCATGAATGATTTGGTGAATGCTGTTATGGACACAAATATTTTTGTCAGTGCGACAGCTAAAGGTGAGGATTTGTCCTCAACTAAACGAAGAAAAACATTTATTGAGAAAAACTACCCTGTGGTAATGCCAGTGCAGTATGTATTAGAGCCTGGATGCACAGTGGTTTATGTCCCTATACTCCAGATGATCCAGAAAATGTTCAAACATACTGACATCCTTGACAGAATCAAGGAAACCAAGAGCTCAGAAAAAGGCTATTACATGAGCCATCGAGATGGCTCATATTTCCAAGATAATACTTTTTTGTCGTCTTCAGAGCTGTCACTGCCACTGATTTTGTACATTGATGACCTTGAAATTGCAAATCCACTAGGCACTTCAAGGAAAATCCATAAACTCTGTTCAGTGTACTGGGTGGTTGCTGATTTGCCAGTTAAATACCGATCAGCACTGCATGTGATTCAGCTAGCAGCACTATGCAAGGTAACTGATCTTAAGAGGTGTGGCTATCAAGAAGTACTTGGTCCTTTGCTACAAGACCTTCGCATTCTTGAAGAAGATGGCGTATTCATTGAGTGCCTTGGTCAGTCAGTCCGTGGAACTGTTTTATGTGTTGTGTCTGATAATCTGGCAGCCCACTCATTGGCAGGCTTTATGCAATCCTTTAGAGCAGGATATATTTGTAGATTCTGCAAGGCTAAACGAGACCAAATTCTGTCTCTCGAAGTCAGAGATGGTGAATTTAGTCCAAGGACTAAAGCCAGTCATGACTGTGATGTGCAGGATGTTACACAAGAGGGTGGTGAAAGCCAGTGTGGTGTCAAGGGGGACTGTGTCTTGAGAGAGAAATTGCAGTATTTTCATACCATCACTGGTTTCCCACCTGATGTCCTGCATGATCTTTTTGAGGGTATTGTACCTGTTGAGTTGGCCCTATGTATTAAGGAGATGATTCGGCTCAAATATTTTACTCTTGAGTATTTGAACTGGAAAATTGTGTCATTCCCGTACCAACACACAGACAAGATTGATAAACCACGACCTATTTCAAAGAACTTTGCTGCAAAGAGGACCATTGGTGGCAATGGCCACGAAAATAGCACATTGTTGAGACTACTCCCATTGATGATTGGTAATACAGTCCCTGAGGGAGATGGTGCTTGGACTGCATTGATGGATTTGAAAGATGTTGTGGAGCTTGTGCTGTCCCCAACATTTGATGACGCATCTATCCAGTATTTGCAGACTAAGATACAGGATCACAGACACATGCTTCAGGAGGTTTTCCCAGAGTTCGCACTGCTCCCTAAACATCATTATGTTGAACACTACTCAGATCTCATACAGTGTTTTGGGCCTCTTGTCCATTTGTGGACTATGCGGTTTGAGGGGAAACACCGCTTTTTTAAGCGTGTAGTACAGGACACACTAAACTTTAAGAATGTTTTAAAAACACTAGCGACTAGGCATCAGCACATGATGGCCTACTATCTCAGTGCACCATCATTCTTTAAACCACATCAGCAGACATCAAATGTCTCCTCTGTCTTGGTTTCAGAGCTTCCCGAGGTTGCAAAAGAACACATTAAGGAAAAAACAGACAGCAACCTGATTTACAGCACATCAAAAATCATTATTGATGGTACTGATTATGATGTTGGGATGTTTGTATCTGTAGGGCAGGAGGGGGGACTGCCTCAGTTTAGCAAAATTCAGCAGATCCTCCTTGTTAACAATGATGTCACTTTTCTTTGCCAAGGACACAAATCACACTACATTGAACACCTGAGATCATATGAACTTTTCCTAGGCAATGAAACTGTCCACAGTGTATCAGAGCTCAATGACAACTCACCCCTCTCTGCATACAGTGTAGAAGGAAAATTGCTGTTGACGCTCAAACGATTCATACTGTTGCACTGAAAGTACATTTACATCTTGTGATTTAAGAAAAAAGCTTAGTAGATCTTAAATCATATTTTAACACAAGGGTAAACTTCCAGTATGTAAAGGGTGATAATTAGCTGTTACATTTTTTATGCACTACTAAATCAGCTTATTTTTCCATGTCAATCTTTATACATAGATTTGTCCCTCAGAAGATGGCAGCAACCCCAAAATTTCTGCTGCGTGTTTATGTTACCACAGATGTTGCTATAAAGGTAACTTTGATTGAGCAACCAGAGTCGGTGAAAGAACTAATCAACATACTGCGAGAAAAAGCCAAGCCAAGACTGGACTTTGAGTTTACCTTGCATTATGAGGATCCTGACTTTGGTGGACAACTCAGCTGTCTAGTTGATATTCAAGAGTTACCTCAGAAGGCGACATTGAAAATTATCAGATCAGAAACTGATACCAGCTCATCTGCATCTTCTGATACCGACATCCTTCCTCTTGTGCCTATAAGCCAGCGTCAGAAGTCCTGGCCTGACATCTTCCCTGTGCCAAATTTTTCTTATGAAGTGGAGCATGTACTTGAAGAGGGAAACAGTGCCTTTGCAACTTCTGGAAAGACACTGAAATTAACCAGATCCCAAAAGCACAACATCTTGGAGAACATGGCTGCAGTGATGTACAACTTCAAACCTTACCCAAGTGACAATGATGTGGGTATGGCAGCTGAAGCTCTTGTTACATCTCATCCTTGTCTTAAAGAGCCTGGAAGTGTGAGTGGATGGTATGGATGGAAAATGAGCCTGAAATTTAAGATGGGGGATTATCGTGGCAAGCTGTCAAGATCTGGATGTTTGGAGGTGTCTGTCAACGCAGGTAAAAGGAGCAAAAATAACCCTGACAAAGATCACCCACACTCCAACATAAAACGAGCCAGACGAGCTGAAGTTAACTTCCTTCCAAACTTTCCCAAGGGAGAAAGTCAGGCCAGTTTGGAAGAAATGAGACTGCAGATTATGGACGAAGTTCAGAAGAGTCAGCAAAACCTACGCTTGATAGAAATGCTAATGCAGAAGACCTTTGCCCTTCGTCGCCAGGAGATAATTCAGGAAAATCCACAGGTGAAGGACTTCTTGGGGAAATGGCCGGCTCTTCGGATTGAATCACAGGTAAAACACACTCACTTCTCTTTTATGCCACTATTCACACATATTTCAATGCCAAATTTTGAATATGTCTCAATTCAAATGGAACAGCAAATGCCACTATTCTCTGTGGGTAAGAACTATCACTTTGCATGTGACCATGCTGCTCAACAGTGTATTAATTATTTTTGTTTTTGTAGCTTTGTGCTGAGTTCCAACGCATCACAAATGTCAACCTACGGAACAAGTTCTATGCTGTGCTTGACCAACATACACCTGGACTGATGGCCTTGTATAGGCAGAAGGCGGCACGAACCGGAAAGATATCAGAGGCGCTGCGTGACATCTTTAAGATTTATGATCTCCAGGTGAGTTAATGAACTTTGAGCTTCAGGTCCCACTGGACAGCAGGGCCTCAGGGTGTCATTGTCTGTCCAACACTTTGCCAAATGCCATGAAATTTGGTCAGAACATCCACACTGAAAGAAGAATGAAATCTGTACTTTTCATTTTTGCTTGTTCTTCCAGGAAGTGCAGGATGTCAATATGAAGCGTACTGTAGCCCTTCGTGCCCTCCGGTATACATGCGTGAGGAGGACCCACAGTTCTTCAAGACTTGTAATGTAAGTATTCTATTCAGAGAACTATTAGTATCTCTAGCAGCCACTTAACTATATCTTGTTACCCCTTAGTAAACCTTGTGTGTAGGTGTCATTGTAATGGTAAATGGACTGTACTTAGTGTGTACATGGATATACAGTATGTGCATATAAGCATACAAATAAATGTAAAAGATCTAACCTCAGGTAATCCCAAACCTTAATCTCTCACAAAGCCCTGGCCTAACTTTACCCAGACCTGGAGAAGATCATTTGATCATTTGATTGACCTTTTGGCTTAACCTCATGAAATAACACACCCCCTCACTCTCTCTCTGTAAAAATTACTTAAAAATACCTTTTATGAGATGCTGTACATTACATATCACAATACAGCACCCGCTACTATGTAATACCTAATTCCATATTAATAGCCTGTTTAATGCTCAGCTGCAAAATACCTACCTGGGTACACTTACATATTAAATAACAACCTGTATGATATTAAAATGTAAAATACCTGCTGCTACACTTACCACTTTTATGATGGGCTGTAGAATAGACAGTGGGTGAAAATTATGTATTAGGGTGTTATATTATTATGTATATAAGGCATTATATTGAATGGGTTTCCTAATATTTTGTCCACTGCTTTAACATACAAGAAAGGGCAAAATATTAGGAACACCATTCGATATAATTCACCCCACTATGCCACCACCATGTATTACAACCTCAGTAATAAATATGAAGTAGAATTATCACCTTTCTGACAATGTCAACAAAAACTGAAAATGTATAAAATTCATAAACGTAGAATTTAAAGGAGAGCTGTTGTATTGGACTGCATTGGGTTACACACATGCACCTGATGAAGTGGCCAGTGAGTGTACATGCAGTTGTTGTGTTTCTTCAAGTTAACCTAACAGTTGTATCCTCTGTGTCTTTCAGGTGGAGGAGTCAGATGAGCCATGCATCGACACTCCTGTTGCTCTTGTCACAGTCACAGAGGACACTGCAGATCCAGTTCATTTCAGTCCTGCAAGTATTTCTATTGTTGTGGAAGACGATGTTGTGATGAGTGATATCCCTAACTTGGCTGATGCATTTGCATTGTTGTTTGGGTTAATGTATGCATTGCATTTGAACTATCCCAAACTCATTCACACTTTCACATTCATCCAGAAAATCCTAATGGGTCTTGATGATGGTAAACCACTTAAACCCTGCCTACTGAGTCTCAAAAATGACCTGTTAATGAAAGAGTAGGCTAACTTAAGAGTAGTGTTTACACATGTATTTTCTTGTCTGCATGTTGATGTGTTTTGGGGGTTCCCAGTATGGTAACTTTATAGTATGTTGTTGAACACAATGTTACTCAAAGCATTTGAAACTGTTTACATATGGCAGATTATGTCTTGCCCACCAAATCTTTTAATTTACTTTTATTTGTATATTTTTTTATTCCATTTTCACTTTGATTGCTGTTACTAATGCTGTTTTAATAAGCATTTATTTTCATACTTTTTATATTAAGCACTTTGCTTAGTTCCTGATGATCTTGTTCCTGTTTAATATGTAGAGATACATATGTACACACACAGACACACACAGACACACACAGACACACACACACAGAGACACACACACACAGAGACACACACACACAGAGACACACACAGACACACACACAGACACACACAGAGACACACACAGACACACACAGACACACACAGACACAGACACACACACAGACACACACACAGACAGACACACACACACAGACACACACACACAGAGACACACACACACACACACACACACACAGACACAGACACAGACACAGACACAGAGACACACACAGACACACACACACACATAGAGACACTAAAACATACATATTTGCTGTGTCCATGTAGGTTTGTAACTAAATATTTTAAGAAATTTCACTGCTTAACAGGCTTACAGCTTTTGGGTAGGTGGTGAAACTGTGACTTGAGTCACATGGTTAGACACCTGAGCTAGAACAGAGTTTTAACTGTTGACTGCTGTTGATGTTCTGACATGTTTGTATAAAAATTAAGACTGAATAAAAGAAAAAAGAAAATGTACAGCTGAAGTAATTTTTTTTTTTCGTAGTTTTAACTTGTAAATTTCATTAGCTTGTGGGTTATACACAAGCATATTTTTTTAGTACCATTGGATCAAATAATGAAGTATGGAGAAACAAAAAATGTGCGAGTGTTAAACAATATTTTTAAGCATAGTGCACTTAAAAAAATTAAGTTACTTACCTTTAAATGTTTAAGTTTGATTAGATTGTAACTTTTAAAAAAATCTTACTCAAACATTTAAAGGTAAGTAACTTAATATTTTTCAGTTAGATTTTTTAAAAGTTACAATCTAATCAAACTTAAACATTTAAAGGTAAGTAACTTAATTTTTTTAAGTTTGATTAGATTGTAACTTTAAAAAAAATCTAACTTACAAATTTTAAGTTACTTACCTCAAAAGTTATTATGTAATCAGTTTCTACAAAAGTTTTGAGTACTATGAACTTATTGGGGTTTACAGTGTATTACAGAAAATGTTTAAAATGACAAACATATTTGTAGTTGAACTGGTTCTATTTTATTGTCAGTGGTAAACAGTGAACACATTCACTGAGGCAGACTGGAACTTGTTCTGACTCAAGCTGATAGACAAAGTGCGAAGGCACCAGACATTAAATCTAGCAGGACTGTTTGGTTCAGTTTCAGAGAGCACTCATTTTTTCCATGCTCTGTAGTCATGCTACAGTGTATGCTACAAAAATTTCACCAACGAGGAAAATGTATTGTAAAACCTCACAGTACAGCTGAACCCATCTGATGCATAGTGCCTCTTCATGTTCACTGTAAAAGAGTCTTCATGCTTTATCATAAATAAGTAATAAAAAACTGAATATTCTTTGTTTTAGGAGCACTGGTCAATGTTGCCTCTGCCCAAACTCGTCAGTACTACTTTGAGAGTACACCACTGAACTGGACTGAAGCTCAGAGCTTCTGCAGACAGGTCTACACTGACCTGGCCACCGTAGAAACCATATCTGACGTCAGTACCATACTCAGCACCACACCGAGCTACAGAGGCAAGTTCTCAATATTGGAAACATATATAGAACATAAACATAATATATATATATACTGTATAATCATATACAAACATAACAGCCTGACAACAACCAAGTTTTTGATAAACTTACTATGATTAGATAAAATTATATAACACAATATTATGGAGGGCGGCACGGTGGTTAGCACTGTTGCCTCACAGCAAGAAGGTCGTGGGTTCAAACCCTGGTTATCCTGGCCATTTTGTGTGGAGTTTGCATGTTCTCATGTCTGCGTGGGTTCTCTCCGGGTACTCCCGCTTCCTCCCACCGTCCAAAGACATGCAGTCTAGGTTAATTGGCGACCCTAAATTGTCCTTACGTGCGAGTGTGAGCGTGAGTGGTTGTTCGTCTATGTGTGGCCCTGTGATGGACTGGCGACCTGTCCAGGGTGTACCCCGCCTTGCGCCCAATGTCAGCTGGGATTGGCTCCAGCGCCCCCCCCGCGACCCTGTATGCAGGATAAGCAGTTGACAATGGATGGATGGATATTATGGAATGTGAAAGAACAAGAAAGGCCCTCAATGAAAAATAGAGGAGACATAAATCAAGGGATGTTAATTTTTTTACATTTTAGGTAATTCCGCAGGTTTTTTGATTCCAGCTGTTATATAATGAACATCTGTTTGAACAGGCAAAGCTTGGATAGGCCTCTATGATCACAGCTGGAAATGGTCCCTGAGTAACAGCAGCTTCTATGGTGAAGCAGACACGGGGTTTAGAAACTGGGCTCCTGGACGTCCCATCAATCCAAATGGTCAACAGAACTGTGTGCTGCTTCTAAACAATTACTATTACTATTACTATTACAATTACAATAACTTCCTTGGAACATGGATGGACATTAATTGCAACAACTACCACTTCTCTGTGTGCTACAACGGTGAGTTTTTTATAGCGTAAGTATAAACAAGAAGCTAAATTGAATTTCTGCATAGCACATTGTTAATAAATTCTCTCAATATATTTCCAGGTTCAGTAAATGGCAAATCATCCTTTGTAAAAGTCAACAAATATTTGAAGTGGACTGAAGCTCAGAGATACTGCATGGAGAATTACGTCGATCTAGCCAGGTACAGTGTGCACTAATGAAGACTCTAACACATACAATAGTTCAGTACTGAACCAACTACTTAACAACTACTATCTGTTCTGTTGATGAAACTCAGATTATTTAGTATTGTGACAGATGAAAGGAATCCCAAATGGATTGGATGATCTTCCCTATTGTTTTATTTGATCCTTTTTTAAATTCAAACCTATTGGTGTTAAGGGATTCCCAAAGGGCTTTTTGCAGAAACTAACAGGTGTGAAAGTTGTGAAAGGATGTGCAGGACAGATGAGAGGTGATTTAATTGCAATATATACACAAATTAGCATGCTATTGAAATTACAATGTCAACAAGTATATATTTCAGGCAATGGGTCCCTGATAGTGGTGTTAAGGGATTTTTAAGGGCCTTTTTCAGAAACTTACAGGTGTGAAAGTTGTGAGAGGATACCCAAGAGGTGATTTGGTGCCAATATATTCATAAATGAGCAAGCTATTGAAATTATTCACTTGTAATGTGCAAAATTAAGAAGTTAATTAATTTATTTATTTTCATGTTTGTTTACAAACTTACAGGTGTGAAATGTTTGAGGGTGGTCACTAGTTATATTAGCAGTGGTTTGAGATTTTTATGTAGAAAAAAAAACGTTATTGAAGATTGAAATGGATTTATTGCAATTTGCAGACGGTCCCTAACTCCCCCTACAGCGACAGGCGCATTTGACAGACATTCAGTGCATTGCGCTCTGGACTGCAACTTTATCTTCAGTGATTTTGAGGTGATCACAACTGTGAAACTTCTGCCTGAATTAACTCTCCAATATATCCCAAAACTGGGAGAAATAGAGATTTTGACACGGAGGTATAGAAGGTAACAGGGGCGAAAACCGCCGAATGTTGAATATTAAACTAACCCCGGTTCTGTTGTTGGCCTCTAAAGAATAAAACGGTTAACATTTGGATCTATGCTGTACGTGAGCCGAGATTAACCCTTACACGTCATCACGTTTTGTGTGCGGTGTCTTCTGGGACAAACCATATTTGGAAGTTCACCTTCTGTCAACTTCCATCAGGTCTGCGGGCTGCAGCTGATGTAACGTTACTTGCTGTGTGAGTCGCAGACAGTTTGTGCCAAAGCAGACATATAGACCACAGTAGTTTCAGTAGGCTATAAAACTGAAACGTTAAAAAGTGAAGCCCTGACTTGCTCTTCGGGACTGCAAGTGGCACTTTATTAGAGGTGCTGAAGTAAACAGGTGAAATTTCTGCCTGATTAGTTTCATTTCCCCCCAGCATGGGCACCTCCTCGTCTCATCCAGTTCTGTGTCTGTCAAACGGTCGAGGGGATACTTCCAGCAAATCAGTAACAATGCAGTACAGGGCATGTAGTAAAATACTATGAATTCTCTTTAAATAGGCTAATGATGTTATTCTCCTAATATTACTACTTTTTCTTTACATGTCAGAGAACACAGATAGGGCCTGTGTGTGAGAGATTCTGAATTTTGCAGAAAGTTTTGAACATAAGCAGATAAGTTACAGTGTTTCCCATATGTTCAACAACACTGACCGCTAACGTTAGAATACAGCTGGGTTTTCGAGGATAGCATGCTGTATAGGCCTATAGCTGTGCCACAGTTACACTGTCATTCTGTGGGAAACACTGAGTTATGATATAAGTTATTAACAGATGAGCTAATAAAGTCCAGTCAATGAATGAATTAAAAGGGATTCATTTATCACTGAGATGAAACACATTTAAATAGGTTACTAGAGCCAAAAGAGGTGGTAAGACTTGTTCCGCATTCAGACCAACCGATCTTAAATAGCAATAAACCGATTAAACTGATTCCAAAATAACTACAACACGATGCAGATTTGTTAAACATATAAATTCATGCTTTGTCAGGTCTGCCAGCAAGACAGCAGGACAACAAATTCTAAAAGTTTTCTGAAATCACCAGGTAGTTCAACCTCCTCGCTTTCATTTCTCTCAGTCTCATATCTAAAGGGTCAATTTTCTTGGCAGGGACGTAGAAATAGGCAACACACACAGTTCTTGATTATATTACAGTGAATGTATTCTCTAATGTGATAAAAAGGATGGTTGAATACCGGGAAAATAAACAATTGCTGAACAATGAGCCTGGAGGCTCATACGGCATAGGAGAACTAATTAAAGTAAGCTAACGTTATGAGTTTAGGAGTTAAAAGGAAATCTCTGACCTCAGAATGTTGGTTAGGTCTTACGGCTTGTCGATGGCCTGCTTTGGCCTGTTGCACGGGTCCCATGCTAGCTGCCGATCCTGGCTTTTCGCTAGGGATTCTCCGGGGTTCTCTGTGTCTGATTGAAGAAAACGCCGTCCTCCGTCTGGCAAGTCAGCTGTTTTCAGGTTTCCTTCGTTGCCGCTGGCGAGCCCACGTGGCTTGGTCTGACCTCTGTGAAGTTGGCTCGACGGAAAAAGCTTAAAAATGGAACTTGGTCCTGAATGGAACCTGAATTAGTTCAGTGTAACTTAACGGACTGATAACTTTAACAAAACAAAAGAAAGAAAAGAAAATAAAACAAACTGAGGGACAGATCGATGTCGCGGCACTTCATGTGTGTAGCTTCAAGCGAACAAAAGGCCTGTTTCGCTGGCCGACTCTCAGGGCGTTGCCTGGCGAGGCATGCCGGACGCGTGCCGAAGCGTCCAGAGAGCCGAGAGCCGAGAGAGAGCCAAGGGGGCAAAGAGAAGAGAGCGAACAACGTCGCGTGTCGCTCTTTTGTTGCCTGGGGCGTGGTTCCCCAAGGGCGTTTCAGGTTTCCCAAGGGACTGCCTTTCTAAACTTAAGGTCTAAAGGAAAATAAATCTATTTGCGCATATTATAATCAAATATTTTCCACAATCGAAACTCAATGGTCAAACAGTTGTACTGTTCTAAGTTAAGCATTTGGTAACAGGAAACAATTGTCACATTATTGGTCAGGATATTTATACATTTAACGGCATTTCCAACGAGGGTATGTAATACTTATTTCGTCCACTTGGGGGATCTCAGGTTACATGAGGAAAGCTTAGATTAATCCAAGATCATCTCTCCTTAGGAACCGGGGAATTATTGTTGATTCATCCTTAAATTCAAGATGGCGATTAAGAGTATAGTAAAACATTCCTTTATCATCATTTCTAAAGGAATTTTGTAAGAAAGTATTATGAAGAAGCATTGATTACATTAGATGAGGGAGTGTCTTGCTGAAGATAAAAACACTGCAAAAGTAACTTATTTAGACTCTTTTCAGCACTAATATCAACAACAGATAGCAACAACATGTTAACATAACTATTCAAATAGAGGCAAACGTAATCAAGTAACTAAAGGTTTAATTAAACTTAATTAAATGCTTTGAGTCTTTGGAGACTCCAGTCTGGTTATTTAAAGTTCGGCTTTCTGGGT
Organism: Micropterus salmoides; assembly: GCF_014851395.1. Taxonomy (NCBI): domain Eukaryota; kingdom Metazoa; phylum Chordata; class Actinopteri; order Centrarchiformes; family Centrarchidae; genus Micropterus; species Micropterus salmoides. The sequence continues at coordinate 19,319,802 of NW_024041150.1, read as the reverse complement.
TATGTCACAACTTGGGTGAGACAGGGGTGTCCCTTTGATGGGGTAATAAAACACAGAGAAAGGTCAGTTGCCATGGTTACATGTGTGGGGGGGCCAGTTTTGATAGGCTGTTCAGGGAAATGCTAAATGCTGCCCCGCGTTATCAGCTTCGTAGATCAAAAAGGTGCCAGTTTTATGATCAACTGCCCAGGCATAGCACTTAAAGAAAGCAACTTTGACCCCCCCTTCTTCTCTGGGGGAGGAGAGAGTAGCTCCAAATTTATTCAATATAAAATGCACAAATCCACACTGTTGTTCACTACAAAAGTAAAAAGCTAATTTAATAAAAGCAGTTAACTCTGAGCTCCTCCCGCAAGTAAACGGCGTAGTTGTCAGAGCAGAATCCGACCGACTACGGGTGTTTATTTCTCCAACGGTTGCAGCGCTCTCCCCCAAGTTTAGCTAATCTCAGCCGGCCAGCAGTTTTTCAATCCCCCTCTCTGTCCGGCCCTCTCCACACATCGCTCTGAAGCCTCGGTGACGTACGGACAATGTCAACACTGATAGGCAATCGCGACTCAGCGTCATGCAACTTCTTCGCTTGAGTTGAAAATATTCAAGTCACGCGAATTCCTTCATGTCGCTTCGCGCCACCCGACAGGAAATCACGGCTCTACGCGTCTTTGCATTGACTTTGTATGTAAACTCACCGTCCTGAACGCTTGCTTCGCTTTTGGTCTGAAAGCACCATTAATCATGTGTGTTGACTCAGCAGGGATGATATTAAATAAGTTGATCTACAGGAGAAAAATATTTAAAAGCAATAAAGAATGCCTGAGAGCCTCACTGCATTATATTCTATTATAATTAAATATTTTGAATTGTCCCCTGCCAGATGAATTTTGTGTTTCCCTTTTATATAATAAGACATTTCCACCATAAATTGGTGCAGAAAAGGCAGAAATTGGAGCAGAAATTTTCACCGTAGCACATTCGCGCAGCACATCCTCTCACTCGTCTCTCTCTCTCTCTCAAACACCGGAGCACAAATCTGTCCAACACAACGCTGGCAATGGCGGAGACCCAGCTTTAAAAAAGTTATTAGTAATGAGTAATGGTTTAAAGTACATCAAGGACCATCTGGCTCATGATGTAGCCTACAGAACATTCTCAATTGAGTTATTGCCTTAAACGTATAAGCACTTGTGAAAAATAAACTACAGAAGTATTATGAAAGGGGCCTGTTGCTTTATTGTTCTAATAGAGAATTACATTGTTAGTTTACTGTTGTGGTTACAGTACTTGCTTTTATTTTATATAGTTCCAAATCTTTGTTAAACAGTTTAAAAGTTTGTATAAATCTGTGAATTATAGGAGTATCCTACGCTGTCTTGTCTTCTCCCCTTGTTTCCCCCTGACGTTGATGCTGGTGTTCATTCTGAATAGTAAACCTCGTTCACTTAATGGTAACATTAGCTAGTTAGGCTAATTATATATTTAATTAGTTAAATGGTTTAATTAGGGTTAGTAGTTGACAAAAATAATCGTGACTAGTTGACTAATCGAATAAATAATTAACAGGTTAGTCGACTACGAAAATAGTCACTAGTTGCAGCTCTATTCTACAGTAGCTGACAAACAGCGCTATAGAGCACGTTTTGTCACTAAGTTCTTGTTCTACTTCTGAAGAACAATATAGTAATAATATACTGCAGAGGTCTGCAAATAAGGTTTGCGTCTGAGCAGTATTTGTAACCATTAGATGGTGGATCGGAATATAATCCATAATAATAACATCTGTCTACATGTTGATTGGTTAGCTCAGTTGGTAAGGTGCAGGACCTGTAAACCAAACTTTTAGGGTTTGATCCCACCTTGGGACAAGTCTGTTTTTCTCTCTTCAAAAAATGGATTCTGCAGCAAATGTTTCTCAGATCAGGGCACGTGCTGCACTGTTTTTGTTTAAGTGTTTGATCCGTATCCATCAACCTACGGACGCTTTTGCATTTCCCCAGTATCTCCAGGCAGAGCACATTTTGGGGAATCACGTTTTCTGAGGGCTCTTTCAGAGGTGTGTCAAGCAGTCTACAGACTCTTTTAATGTCGTTCAGAATTTTTCAAAGTAAAAGCTCTGTTCAACTTCAAATACAAGATTGCAGTCACGCTTTTATTTTGTAGGCAAAACCACTAAAGAGGAAGTGATGTGAGTAACTGTTGCTGTCATGACTGAGATCTATTTCAGCACTGCTATCAAAGTATTTATTTATATTTTTCACTGCTATCAAAGCACCATAATCTGGCAGTGGACCAGATACTATTGATGGCGGGCAGTTTTGGCGATGGTCCATAATCACAGAAATAATTAATGTGTTTCCCTTGTCAATGTTTGTATAAACTTTATCTAATGTGTGGTTTATAATGGACTGTAGTGCAGAAACAGTAACAGTGTTTCACACTCTTGGCTTACATTTTCCATGTTATCTGTCAGTGGCCAAGTCACAATAACATATGGAGTTATTGAATAATTAAGTAAATATAATTTCTTAATAAATATACCTAAAGAAACCTCATTTCTTGACTGGCTACTCTCTGCTGTCTCAGAAGAGACACCTTTTGTGCTGGTTCAGCCACCGTAGCTGTCCTACGCTCTTTGAAAGGTTTGGGGGCAGTGGCCACTAGATGCCACTAAATCTTACACACTGAACCTTAAAGGTGACATATGACTTGCGATAAATAAACAAATAATGAAGTGTACATGTTAGCTGCCTGGTTGTGTATAAATAAATTATAAAATTAGAATTTAATATTTTAAATACAACTAAATGTTATTTTTTCTAGAGCAGCAACATTAAACTTTACAACAGCAAAGTCACTGTAACTCTATATCTGACATCACAATACTTAGTTACGTTTAGAAAGAAAGAAGAACTCAGACATGGTGGAGAGGAGCAGCTGGGGCCTGTACCACGAAGCAGGATTTGAGCTTATCCAGATAACTTCAGGATTTACCCTGGGTTCACAGCGGTGGTTCACTTCTTACAGGGTTAGATCGCCATGGTAACTTATACTGAACGGCTAACCTGCTCCAGAGCAGGTTATATTCCAGATAAGAGATCAACTCTATGCAAGCCTACCTGACCAATCAGCTTTCTTTGAAAATGACATCACCATCTGTAGGAGATCCTGGAGACTAGTTGAAGGCTGCTTTTATGTTTGCTGCGGTGATGTGGAGAAACATAGCAAGATCATCCTACAGAGACTGATTTAAAAAGCCTTCTAAGCTACTATTGTAGGTTTTTACAGTAAGCCTACTTACCGCTTTGAAATGTGTTTTATATTTTTTACTCGCTAACAAGTCTGTTTCTCACAGCCTGTCGCAGGAGTTAAAAAATGGGCTTCATTTTTCCTTTGTCAGGCTGAACATTATAGGTTTAGGCTATAGTTTGGTAGGCCTATTGAAATAAAGTTTGATCTAACATAATGCACTTTGCTGCATTTTGTGCAGCAAAGTGCCTCAATATTACAGACTTTTCTTTTGTGCTGCTGTTACTTGTACCAGAAGACAGTACAGTGTGATGTCTGCAGCAGGATGGGTAGCAACTTTTTACAAGTAACACAAATTTGCTAAATAAAATTTAAAAAAGTTGTTTTCAAATTGCTTTTACTCTAGTAATCTACTTCTAATGTTCTTTTCATACCTTCATAACTTAACCAGTCTGTAATCTGCATTCTGCTTTATTAAAAGAAATGAGCTGTTATCCAGGCTGAGTGCGTGCAGTTACGCAGAGGAGCCCTGGTCTATGGCGCTTGTCACAGATATGAATGAGCTGGGCGGGTGCAAACATTCAGAAAATCACGCAAACACCTTTTCAGTTTAAGGCTTTATTGTTCTACTAATACAACTGAATCCAGTGAGCGCACACCAGGGCACTGGTGGCCGTGTTGCAAAACAGCCTGTATTGCCCTCTAACAAACCGGCAAGTGAAATACTTTCACTTTCCAACAACGGCGTATTAAAAGTGTATTTAGTCTCTACAGAACAAATGTAGAATACACGCTGTAACATCTAAGTCAGATGATCACTGGATTGATTCATATATACCGTAAAATTTTGAATAAAATAGACCCTGCCTTTATTTGAGACAGGCCTTTAATTATTTTTGCACAAAACTGAAACTACTATGAAACAGTTTATTTATTTCAAACAGAATAATACTTATGTAAAAATTATCAAATAATATCAAATACACGTCGTTCATTTGATCTAGCTCCAACAGACTGCTTATGCGCTTTTATTTTGAAGGCAGCAACCTCACGAAAACAACAACACGATGCAGGATGAGAGAAGTTAGCAGACAGAGCGATGGACTTCACATGACAAGATTCACAACTTGGATACATATTTCTGAAAAGCTGTTTTGATTCTTTTGATGGGTGGACCTTTACAGACTAAAGGAATATATTAAATAATCAAGGAAGGCTTAACGAGCGGACTTAATGAGCACTTCAAAGTTAACATGAGGCAGCACTTTTCCCCCCTTTTCCTCTCTTGTAGCCATGCAGGTTACACCAGTAAATCTAGAAGAATTAGACTTTGGGTCTTTTTGGGAACGTAGTCAAAAATTAGAAAGTTTAATCACGTAGATATAGGGGAGGGTTTTTGTCATTGATTTATATTTTATTATTTAGTCAACATTGTAACGGGAAACTATCAGGCTAATTCCTTAAATTCAGCATATTGATTTGAGCCTATTCTACTTAGCACTTAATATGCCAATGTAGCAACAAAGCCCACTGTATATCACTTCAACTAGTAACAGTATGTTTTTTCCCAGGCACTATTTATTTATTCTGTCAAAATATGAAGTGTAACTTAGCCTATCTTCTAGTCTTAAAAGAAACACACACACTTCTCATCCATCATTTACTTTTGAAGAGTAATATACTATGGCATTTTACTGCAATCAGCTGAATTACAGTTTTTCTCAGTCGTTAACAAGCGCTTACCCATACTTCAGATACTTTTTCTAAACTCTTAACACAGACTCACACCTACAAAACACAATTGGCCAAATGGATAATTTTCTTCTCAAAAACACATTTTGTTAAATATATACTAACTCTTCATTTCAAAAAATAACACATTTTTCTCTGCACACACTATCTTTACCAAAACACTGGAAATCTGACTCAAAATGAAATTATTCTGTCAAAGAATGACACTTGTTTTCACTTCACGAAGTACATGCAGTCAATCAAAGTACACCAGGTTTCAAAATACTGGCTATTGTTGACATTACAAAAACTACATAGACTTTTATGTTTCAGTTTTACAGGTATTTGCATGCAAAACATGCAATCCACCGTTTTTACACTAAATTTCTTGGTTGGTAACTGTATGTCCACAGTAATGTTCACATTCAAAAGCATTTCAGTAAAAATCAAATCCGTTTTTTTTTTTTCCTTTACTGTTTACTACAGGAGGTACAGTAGAAACACGGTATGATAGAACAGAAAAAGTTTTACAGTATTTCTTACAGTGAACAAAATATCCATGAAACACACATTCTGAACAAAAAAACAACAGCAAAAAGTCCAGATAAAAATTGGGGGAACTAAAAAAAAAAAGCACAACATTGCTGTATCTAATCTCTGCGATCTTTAGGGTTAGGCCACATGTTTTCGTCAACATCACATCTGATGTTATCCAAGGCGATGCACCTGGGATCAAACCGCTTGGTATGTCGGATCCACCCTTGACAATCCTGAACTGTGATGTCCCTGCAGCCAGCATCCATGGCTTCAAGGAGGGACATCTGGTCATGTGGCTGATGGTCATAAACCTTCCACCTCCATGCTGAAAAGAACTCCTCTATGGGGTTGAGGAAAGGTGAATAGGGTGGAAGGAAGAGACTTACCAGTCTTGGGTGAATTTCAAACCATGTTGTTATTGCTTGCGCATGATGGAAAGCCACATTGTCCCAGGTAATTACAAAGGTCCTCATGTTTTCACCCTCCCTATCCTGCTCTGGAACCAGGCGCTGGTGGAGATCATTGAGAAAGGCATGGATGCGCTCAGTATTAGGGTCCAACCTGACATCTGTGAAGGAGTAATCCTGCATTTGCAATTGCTGCACACATGGTAATGTTTGCCCCTCTCTGTTCTGGCAATCAACTGTGGCCCTTTTTCCAATTACATTTCGTCCACGTCGACGCCTTTTGGCCAGATTGAATCCTGCCTCATCTATGTAAATGAATTCATGAGGGGCCTGGTTGGCCTCCAATTCCAAAACTCTCTGAAACAAAGTTTATGTAAATCATGTCATTACTGTAATCCATACTGTACTGTAACCTATTACTGTGTAGCTTACCTACTTGCAAAGTGCAAAGCTTATAGAACTGGACATTGAATTGAATATACACTATACCTGGACATATTGTTGTCGTAGCTCCTTGACTCTCTCACTGTTCCTCTCAAAGGGAACAGTGTAGAGCGGCTTCATCCGCACTCTGTGTTTGGACAATGTCCGCGTAATGGTTGTGAGGCTGATGCTATCGATGACCATGAGATGTTTGACATCTCATGGTCATCCTCCACAATTCTAGTCTGAATTTCACGCAGTTTTATTGCATTGTTTGCAACAACTATTTCTACAATGGCAAGCTCTTGATCATTATTGAGGAGCTTTCCTCTTCCCCCAGAGGGTGGAAGACGTTGCATTCTTTAGAGGGACAAAAAAATTAAACATATGCATTACTGTATGACCTTATTGACATGTCAAGTGAGAATAGAAACAATCCATGTAAAATGCAATACTTACCTGTTGGTTTGTTGAAAGATGCGTATAATGGAACCAACCGTTGACCGCCTCAAATTGGGCTGCACTCTTCACCAGCCTCTCTTAGTGAAAGACCGTGGTTGATTACATGGTCAATGATAGTGGCACGAATTTCATCACTGACTACTGTTCTTGGAGCCCTTGGAATGCCACCACCACGCATTCTTACATCTCCTTGCTCCTGCACCTCTCACTGGGCCTGCTCTTCTCCCTGGGCCCCTTGCTCTTACTCTTCCTCGTCCAGACATTACAGTGTTTGTCTTTTTCTGTTTCTGTTTCCAAACACATCACTCCTCAAACCTCCTTTTATATATGTGTCAATGTAATAGAAGAAAAAAACCCTGCCACTAAGCCAGACTGGAATCAGCTGTGGTTGGCCCAATTTACCCAACATAAATCAGCTGTGTGTCAATTATTTAAATGTTTGTTTATTATCAGCCAAGATATATTGTTTATGAACTGATATCATTGCAGAAACAGAGGTTTTTATACTGTATCTAAGGTTTGGAATATTGTTTTTGCTATTGTGGGATGGTGTGTGTTAACATTCGTAAATACTACAAAAATAATCCATAATTTTGTTGGGAGGTATAGCTTGTCTGTTAAGAAAATTTAAGCATTGTGGAAATGTGTTCACTGACTGCGTATTGTGTGAAAACGACATGAAATGTGTGAATGGTATGGCCACAAAAGACCGATGCTGTGCTAACTGTGTTTAGAGTTTTGAAAATGTGACAACTGATTGGACAAACGCTTGTTAGCGACTGAAAAAAACTGTAATAGAAAAAAACTGTGGAAACTGGACTACAATTTGAGCTTTGTGGGAGTCTGTAGTATAACGGACGTTACCGGCAGGATTAATAAATAAATAATAGAAGCCTGGACAGAGACTTAATTACTCATTACGTGGTCAATACTTTCTCTCACACACAGCAGCCCACTACTTGCCCTATGTGTGTGATACTGCAACAAAGTTTAAATTTTAAAAGCCTGTAGTAAACCAACAAAGACTACTCAAGGAGAGACGCAAATCCGCCTTTTATGGTATCATATTAATTATTAATCATGTTGTAATGACATTCATGCAGTGCGCAACATAGTTGGAAAATGTGTTTAGTTTAGTGTGTTTATCTTATTAATGTAATGTACATTTGTGATTACAGTTTTTTCTGATTGCTTAAGCACATTTTTGTAACTATTGGCTATTTTTGCAAAACTCTACACACAAATAAGAAAACCTTTCACCCAATCATCAAAACATTGTAGTTCTCTTGCAAAAGCGAACACAGCTAGATTAACTCTTCACACCTTCGTAAAAATGGTGTTTTGTATCAAACAGTAAACACAAGCCATCATCTACTAAGCACACAATGTGCCAACTACACACTGATGGTATGAATACAAAACACATCTGGCTTTTGCTTTCTCTGTGTACTGATGTCAATTTGAGGTCATACTTTTGTCATAGTGTCATGTAAACATACAAGGATCCAAATTTCAAGTATTGGTGTTTATTCACACTCATCAAAACCAAGACAAAGTCAGAACACAAAATAGTAATTTCACAAAAAAAAAAAACAATCAGCCTACATCATGTCGTCTTTCTGGGTCCGGCCACAAAATTTCGTCCACATCGCATGCGATATCCTCCAGTCCAAGGCACCGGGGAAAATATCTCCTTGAATGCCGTATCCAGGCCTGACATGATGCCTGGTCAATATCTCCACATGCCTCCTCCATTGCCTGTAAAAGGGCTACCTGTTGATGAGGATGACGGTCGTACACTTTCCAGCGCCAGGCAGAGAAGAACTCCTCGATGGGATTTAAGAATGGAGAGTATGGAGGGAGGTTGAGTGCCATGAAGAATGGGTGGTCTATAAACCAGTTGCGGACCAAAGCAGCCCTATGGAAACTAACATTGTCCCATATAATGACATATCGGGTCTGCTCTGGTCTCTGAACAGTGAGCATGTCATGTAAGGTGTCCAGGAATGCAATAATGTGTGCAGTGTTGTATGGGCCTATGGTTGCATGATGGTGAACAACACCATTTTGGCTTACAGCTGCACACATGGTTATGTTACCACCACGTTGTCCTGGGACATTGATGATGGCACAGTGTCCAATAATGTTCCTGCCACGTCTCCTGGTTTTACTGAGGTTAAAACTGGCCTCATCTACAAAATGTAGCTCATGTCCCATGGCATCTGCTTCTAGTTCCATCACTCTCTGGACAAGACAAAACAAATGCAACACATCAGGCCCATGCACAGCACTACAGTATGCACTTCCAAATTCAGAACCAATGACACTATAGCTAACCTGCACATAGTCATATCGCAGTTGCTTTACACGTTCTGTGTTTCTTCGAAAGGAACTCTGTAAATTTGCTTCATTCTTATTCTGTGGCACGCAAGTACACGACTTAGTGCAGAAATGCTTACACTGTGTATATTTTGAAAGATGGTGTCATTATCAATCATGCGCTGCTCTATTTCGTGCAGTCTTATTGCATTATTGGCAATCACCATGTTCACTATATGGGTCTCTTGCTCTGGAGTGAACATTCTTCCTCTGCCCCCAACATGTGGACGTCTAGCAATTCTGTAAAGTAACAATTTCAGTATTTTTGCATGTATGGTACTGTTGTGTTTCTCATTAGAGTATGGCAGTGCTACAAAGTACTTACCGATTCTCATTTCGAAATGTCCTAATGATGCTTGCCACAGTGTAGCGGCTCAAATTAGGCTGAACCCGTTGGCCAGCTTCCCTCAGGGTCATCCCATGGTTGATGACATGGTCCACTATTGTAGCTCTGATGTCATCAGTTATTCTATTTCTTACTCTTCTTACCCTTCCTCTTTCCCCTCCTCGTCCTCTTCTTGCTCCTCCTTGTCCTCTTCCTCTAACTTCCTCTAACCCTCTCGCTTCTTCACCTCCACGTCCTCTGATTCTCACTCTTCTCGCTCTTACTGCTCGTTCCATTGTACTCCACACAGACAGCTTACCTGTGGCTTATTTATAGTGCTTAGGCTGATTGCAAAGTGAACTAATTATCTAAAACAGTTTTCACATGTGAAAGTGTGCCAGACAGTTGGCAAAATAGTGTTAATGATAGCCATACATGTGTATAATTTTGCTAGGAGTGTGTTGGAAATTTGGTAATTGAGTGTAAGCAGTGAGTTGTGTTTAAAGTTCTGCAAAAGAGTGTTGTGCAGTGAATTGTGCCTACAGTTTTGCAAAGTGTGTGTTACAAAATTGCAAACTGAGTGCAAAGCAGTGTTTGTGCTTTTAGTTTTGCAAACTCAGTGAGTGGTTTTGCTATACGTATTAATAGTTTTAGAAATTGTGCTACAAGAATCACGATTAGCGCTTAAGCATTCAGAAAAAACTGTAATGAACGAGATTTGGTGACTCGAGTCTTTCAAAAGAGTGACTTTTCCCATCACTAGTAAAAAACATGTCAGTATTCAATTGCTACTCCTAAATCCATCCATTTTCACAATCTTTCCTGAGTATACAACCCGACCAGCCATATATACAGTATGAATATGTAATTATAATTACCATTATATGTCTAATAGCTAAATGCTTATTCATACAGTAGCCTAATGTCCCTATCCATGAGTAAAATCTATTAACATCAGATTTACAGGGAATATATTGAAGTATTAAAAGTTTGACACACTGTATGAATAGTACAGGGCCCACACTGGTGGGGGGCCTCTGCATAAACTATGAAGTTTAGCTCAGCTGATTACAATGGACAAGAACTAACAACAGCGGAATATAACGATATGCTGTACTGGGAGAATTCAGCAGCTCTTATCAAATGAAATCTCTTCACTCATGGTTTCAATGGTAAACCACCACAAGAACGACAATTACCAACAAACACACTAGATTCTTAGGAGACACATTTTAATAAACAGAAATCATAAAGTAAAATTTGTATTTCAAACAAATGGCAAACTTATTAGCACATTTTAACAAAACTCCTTTCACCCTCATGCATCATGGGAATTCTGAGGGAGGGGCGTAGGCTGAGTGTGGACAGCGGTTTATTTACGGCGTCAACTTCCACTGGAAGCCTCTCAGAAGCATTTCAGCCGCGGAGAGTGTAACCTGCAACACGTTAATGATTTGTTTTTAATTGTCCTTTTGTGCTTCGACTACATTCTTTAAAGCTCTCTGTGGATCGATTTCGTTTCTCGTCTTGTATCTAGCAACTACCACAGGGAGCATTTCAGAATAAGAGTGTTTTATCTGCCGGACTTTGCCGACAGATTGTGTTGATTTGGTCATTTCTGCTTGCTTTTTGTGCGTCTACTATGATTAAGTAGGCTACGTAAAAATAGTAAAAATATTTATTTTTTGTCTGATTTAACTGTGTTTATTGTTGATATACGATATACTATCTGTAACAGTATTTTATTTTGAAATTTTATCGTTTCTCTTCCATTTCTGCGTCTGACTTCCTGCCCGGTTCATCTGCGCTGTGCTGCTTGACACTGGGACACTGGGACGCACTCAGTCCAAGCACGAAGCAGCAGCAAAGCAGACAGACTCTGTGGACCTTCGAAGTGAGTCTGAGGTCATGTAAACTTGGTTAATATGACTTTGTAGCAGGTGCGCCCCCACTGTGCTGAGAGTCTAGCTCTGACCCTAACTGGCTTGCCTCTCATTCTCCGGTGCTGGTAGTAAATCAGGCTGCTGAATGAACAAAAGACTCCGAGGACTCATGTGAGAACAAATAGTTCATTCCTGCTTCACCGTGTCATATGACAAATTAATTACTCAAACCTAGGCTGTTTCTCAATCTGCGTTATTGTCTGTACTTGTGTTCTTGTGGACTTGTGAAACATCATCAGTCGCAGCCAAAGTACTGTTCCTATTCAAAAGTCCGCACCTAGTCAAGTATAGTCAAATACCCGGAAAATACTCACCTTTACATCTGGCACATTTTCCAAGGCTGGTACTGCTGAGGAGCCCTCCTCAAGTTGACCGTTGTGCTGACAACAGTATTGATTATGAAATTACATTTTCATTAGCAAATTCCACTTCTAATTTGGTGAAGAACTTAGAGCTACTCTAGTGCACATGAACATTGAACTCAACATGGATGGCACCAAAATGCACACCAAAGACAGTGTGGACCAAACAGTATCTAGACAAATATTTAACACATTCAACTATCTTAAGTCTTGCAGGTTGCAATCCAACAAGTTTGCATCAACCATTTTCTTCACAAACAATCTGAATTACTTTAAACGCATACATCCATATAAAAAGTCAAATTGGCTTCCATGTAAAAACTATACAGTCTCCCATTTTGGAATCTTATGTTTGTACCTCTTTGCAAAGTTTTAGTACTAATTTTCTTGATAAATAACAAAGAGACACACAAACATCAATTTGCACCTCAATTAAAGTGAAGTGAAAAAATCAACCCAACCGATGAATTGCACATGCTTCAAAACAAACAACCAAATTAAGCATCTAAATGATTATCAGTATAGATTATGCGTGATACAATGAGTTTTGTTATTTACTTTCAACAGCAAAAATCTATATTTGTTTATATGTTAATAGTTAGGTAGGCTCGCAAGTGTCATTGCGGAATTATTCTCAAAGTTATGTACTCACTAAGACCTTTTTAAGCTTTTTTTAAGAACCAAGTCCAAGTGAATAGAATTTATCAGAGGAGGAATATGTACCTGATTCTTACAGTCAATCAGACTAGTTCATGGGAAAGCACAGCAGGACGTTCAAAATATTTGCAACCCTCAGAAGAACTTAATATTAAAATGTCTAACCCTAAGACTGCAGTCAACACAACACAGAGTGAAAACACTTGTAGGGAAATGAAGCAAGTACAAGTACCAGGAGTTTGGGCTAAAGCTCTTAATGGAAATACTGAAGACACGTCTGTTAAGGATAGTGCTGAAACTGGTGACGATCAGTACATCCATTCTTTAAAGACATCCTCTTTAGTAAGTAATATAACCTACTGCTACATTTGTGGAAAATCAGTCAAAATGTACACGTCATTTAAAAAGTTTTGTCTCTCCACATGGGAATCAAGAAAAGAAACGCTGGAATTAGCGTATAACACATGATCAACTATATGGTGGTATACTAGCCTGTACATTCTGCAGGGATGGAGAGAGTCAGGCCATTGATTCATTGCATGTAGGCTAAGCAAAGCTACCGTATTTCTATTAAATTATTATGCTAAATATATTCTTAATACATGTTTTTATTTTCCACCCCAATATATTAAAACCGCTCTGGAAGGCACATCTCTACAGGTATGCCCCAATAGAAATGTTTAACTAGCAAGCCGCTTTTAAAGCCATTTTAATGCAAGTCAGTGTCAACATCACCAAACTTTAAATTTAAAATTAGTGTCTTCATTAGTATTTTGTTGGACAGTACAGCTGCTTGTCCCCATATAAACCTATATCAGTTTGGTCTCTCTGACTCTTGCTCTCCTGCTTTGCATTGTTTTTGTCACTCAAGCATTTGCCCTTTTCACTTTAGACTGGTATTTGGTCAGATAAGTGCCCATTACATATAACTTCACTAAAAATTGCCATCACTTTCATGATGTCCCTTTCCAGATTACTTAATACACCTCCTAGCCAGTTGCTGTAGAAAACTCTGAAGCTAATGAAAATGTAATTAACATTGCTTTGAAGTTTTAGATTTATAATATCCTGTAACTGACATAACACTTGTAGTAAAGTTGTAAATATTTATACATATGTATTGTTTTGGTTAGAATGGATAAGATTTTTTCTTTTGCACCGTGTAACAAGAACCTAGACGAGATGGACAAACAGGCGAACATGAGAAGGGAAGGGCATAAACCCCATGGTAAATACACAATACAAATACAAAAGTATGTGTTTTACTATCAGTTCAGAGTCATAGTGAGCCATCAACTCAGTTTTTAGTGCCACAACAACCGGTGGTACATACTAATGTATTTGTCATGATATGTAATTCTGTTACTCAAAATGCTTCTTCACAGCAGGGGGCTTCTTTGTTGTTCTGCAATAACCTAATGTTGACATGTAAAATCACTGCTGATTGTAATTCAATCCTTCCTGCATGTGCTTCACAAAACAAGTAAATAGTATGAAGGCGGGGGCAGGATTTTTTAAATGTGAAACTAGAAGTTTTGATGGTGTGATTTGGGCTAGCTTATCACAAGCAAAAACAGACTTCTCCCCAAAACTAGATTTTCACATGCTCTTTTCAGTGATGTAGAAACATTGTAGGGGTGAAATAAATGTTTTCACGTCTCACAAAGCTTGACAAAAGCAGCTCAGAAAGCAGTTAAAATGAGGACTAATGTTGCGTGTCCTGTACTAACTCTTAGTAGCAAGGGTAAAATTTGCAACATGTTAATTTACACATAGAAGATTGATCCTGATGAGTTTTGCGGTATTAGTTTTACACATTTTAAATATGGAGAAGAGAGAGAGAGCATTGGCATTTGATCGCTACATGGTAGGGATCACTAAATTGCTTTGCAGTTGTAGATTTACTACATAACAAATGTAATGAAAATTACGAGTTAACCCTAGAGTTTGGGTTATCGATGGCAATCTGTTTTCCTCTTTTGTAGTGTCTCTGAAAAATGCTATGGAAGGGGACACTAGAAAGAAATAGAAACAGCGTGGTCTCAAAAAAAGAGGTCGCAGCAGTGGTGAGACTTTTTACTAAAACCTTATTGTCAAGGGCAAACTAGCCACTATGGTTGAATGCAAGAACTGCACAATGAAACAGTGTAAGACTGCTGAACATCCTGTTCTGGCTAGTCAAGAACCCCGTGGTAAATCTGGGCATTACATAAAAATAAAAAGCCATATGATAGATTTTGTTACAGACTTTTGTTGTTGAAGCTGCTGGTTCCTGTTGAGCTTTGGAACGTGCAATAAGTGTTATTAGCACAGATCACGGTTGAGCCAAAATAAAGAAGCTGATTTTTATTCTTTTTCCTTTAGGAGATTTATTATAACCTTCTGTTTTATTTTCAACAGAAAACTACTGTCCTGTTATGTCAACAAAGTATTTAACTAGCATTTGAATACTTCATCCCCAAGGGAAGGGTTCTGGATTTCATGACCTCTGTAATAGTCTAATAAACCCTAATTAGCAAAAGGCAGCTGGTTCTCAGTAGAAGGATCAAACTTTAGCTCTTGAAGTTTCCAGTTGATGAAGTTGTAAACTATATTTTTTTATAATTCTAGCTTTTTTTACTAAAGGGAAAGAGGAGGCCTGTTAGCGTGACTAGTGACTTAGTTATGAGTAAGGCTTTAGTTTAGAATGAGGGACATAGTCTATATGTTACTGAAAGACTACATTTAGAGTTATTTGGACGCTGTTAGCACGCTGTTTTTTTTTTTGTTTTTTTGCTACATAAGAATTGTCCTTATTTTGTAAGTGTAACTAAAAATTAAATATTTAGTTTAGATTACAATATTCTCTTAATAGAAATACCCCATTCTTTTATTCATCCATGCTGGAGTGTCGCTCCATGCTAGCTAGGAAGGAACTAAGAGGGAACTCCGTGTCATTACATGCCAGCCAACAATGGACGTTTCTGTAATGCAGTCAATAAATAAAGTGCAATCCTATAAAATTTAGAATGAAGAAACAAGTACATTGCAAAATTGATAGAAATCTTGTCTATAACTGGTCAATTTCATTTCACAATATTTGGGGACAGAATTATTCCAAAGGTTTAGTAAAAGTTGATAAACCTGTTTTAGTGATTACTCAAAAAATAGGATCATGCTGCTGAGCATTTTAGTCCTAATTGGGGTGGAGCACATTCCTCAATTCACCCTGGAAAGCCTATGCTACACCAGAAAGAGAGAGGACAGAGAAGAAGAGACACAGACTCTAGAAGGATTAAAGTTTTAAGACTCACAAGTTTAATGCTAGGCTACAGCTTTTGAGTGATAATGATAGCAAGTTTGTAAGACAAAGTTCTAGCAAAGATTTTACAAAGTTTAATTTTGGAACTCTCTTATATTAACTCTTATTTTGCTGCATGCTGTTGAAAGTAATTTAAAATGCTGTTTAATTTTAACTCACTGTTACACTATTTTACTGTAATTATTTCAATTTATTCTTTAGTTCTTTAATGATGGTAAGTTTGTCACACAAAGCTTTTGCAAAGACTTTGAAGGTAATTTAAAAATCTGTTTAATTTTAACTCACTGTTACACTATTTTACTGTTATTATTTCATTTTATTCTTTAGTTCTTTAATGATGGTAAGTTTGTCACACAAAGCTTTAGCAAAGATTTTACAAAGTTTAATTTTGGAACTCACTCTTATTTTGCTGCATGCTGTTGAGGGTAATTTATAATGCTGTTTAATTTTTACTCACCGTTATACCATTTTACTGCTTTACTGTCCATATTTCAATTTATTCTTCACTTGTTTAATAATAAAGACTGACTTGATTCCAAAGAAACCTCCTACTGATCCTTTGCTGGCCCCGGAGATTCCTCCTTTACTTATAACTCACTGATATACTTTTTTAATGATAAATTTATTGCCATAAACACCTACTAGTTCATTCATTCCAGTTTTATTACTTAATAAAGTCTTTAAATCAATGAAAAACCTCCTCCAACGGTTGGGGCGGGACCGGATGCACCCTTTTATCGGATACATACAGACAGTCAGTTATCAGTTACATACACATATCCGGTATGGGGGCGTGACCGGAAGTAGCTGTCAAAATTAGTTTGATGGAATGTCATGTATACTTCTCTCTGTCTTAGATGCACATATTTGGTGGTGGTGGTGGGGGAGGGAGGGTTTGGGGGTCCTCCCCCACGATAATTTTATTTTTTCCAATGACAAATCTGCAATGTCATTTATCATTTTGGGATAATTCTTTTTAGATCTGTAAACAACTAGTTGGAAAAGCTAGAGCAGATTATAAATAAACAACAAACAAAAAGCTAAGGTGTAAGATAGTTATTTAGTTTTAGTTGTTGTGGTCTCTTCACAGTGATTTTACAATCATGGCACAGCACCCAAGCCTGTGGTCTTACCTCCTAAGCCTTATATAGGCAGGGAAGCCCTGTTAATATGACCTCTGAATAACAGGATTTTTCATGTTGCCTTTAGTGTCTTATTTTACAGCTGTTACAAGCTTAAACCTAATGTTCTAAATACTGGACAAGCAGGCTAGGCAGTAATGGAATACAGCTATAAGTTGGCCTTCTTCCTTTAAATGTAACTAACGTTAATTTTACGTTACATAGCAGCCAAAACACGGGCTGTCAGCATTCCTGCTGAGCTGCGCAGTCTGAAGTGGAGGGGAGACTTTTTCTTAGTGCTAACCGGCTTTACTTTTCCAGCAGTTTGGAAAAAAACAGACATGGTCTTGGTCTTAAGAAGCTAACACAACTTAACATGCAATTACTGGCAGAATATTTTCTTCTGCTGGTATTCACCTTCACTTTCTGCTGCTCGGACAATCAAAT
Organism: Micropterus salmoides; assembly: GCF_014851395.1. Classification (NCBI taxonomy): domain Eukaryota; kingdom Metazoa; phylum Chordata; class Actinopteri; order Centrarchiformes; family Centrarchidae; genus Micropterus; species Micropterus salmoides. The sequence continues at coordinate 19,302,464 of NW_024041150.1, read as the reverse complement.
AATCGCTAAGCACCTCCCGATTTCATACCCTTGTTCTGTCGATTTATGCTACCTATTGAGATGTGCTACTTAGCGGTTCTGTGCATGTGCATTATTAGTCTATAAGAATACGCAAGGCTAAACACAGAAGGGCCAAACTACCCCACTGAGGTTAAATAGCTGAGTTTCCCTGCCAGTCAGTCAGAACTGAAGAAGTCCTTTGGATGAGGGACGAAACGTCTTCTAGTATCTTCAACCAAGTCCAGTTGCCCTTGACTTTAACCTTCGTTGGATAACCATGACCTGGATGACTGAGAATCTTCATAGAAGTCAATAGGCTATATGTGCATTCTCTTCCGCATTCCAACTCAGCCAGCTAGGTCACTTCCGGTGGTCGCAAAGCTTATGGCCACCATGGCGTTTTTCACTCGGTCACTTCAGGATTTACCTAGTCTTACGGTCAACGACGTGAGTCGTATTATTCAAGGACTTTGCAACACATCAGTAACTAAAAAGGAGAAAGGCTTCAAACTATACGTTTCAAGCTACGTCCACAATTATGAAGGTAAGATCAGGGCGTTTGTGTGATAGCTAACGCTAGTGTAGTGATACCATAGCCATGTTGCTGCTAACATTGTGTTGTCTGCCCTAACTGTACCTAAGGTAAGGTGATTACGTTGCACTGATTTTGAGATGTTAACAGCTACGTTATCCAGGTGGCTGAACACTTTACCAAATCCTTAACTAATCACATAAACTACAATATAATATAATATTTATCATATATATATATATATATATATATATATATATATATATATATATATATATATATATATATATATATATATATATATATATATATATATATATATATATATATATATATATATATATATATATATATATATACACACACACTAACAATGCAATGCAGTGTCTGATTTTTTTTTTCTGTTTTTCTCGCAGTATACGAAATCTGGCAGAAAATGACGCCATCACAAAGCTGGCAGCTGGGGATTCAGTGTGGATCGGTCTTTACTGGGAACAACTGTGGTCTGATGGGAGCCCCTCTCTGTTTCAAAACTGGGCCGGTGGGCAACCTGACAGTCCAGAGCAGTGTGTCACCACAATGTTCAGAAACTCAGGACTGTGGTCAGATGATAACTGCTCCCTCACTTTCCCGTTCATCTGTTACTCAAGAAGTAATGCATCTTATTTCTCACATACTGTATAGAAATTCATTGTTGCATTAAGGCAGTGTATGTTATATATTAGAAATTATAGATCATACCTTTAAGATCAGATTCACATTGAATTTAAATTTGTGTACATGTCTATTAAGCAGAAACAAGAATGTTCTTTTATTTTTACTGTTCTTCTGCATGTCAGGCTAAATGCTGATCAAGAACTTAAACAGCACATAAAAGTTACATTCCTAAAGATATAGCTTTCATTTCTGTAAGGTGAATGTTTGAAATCTATAAAAAGACAACCAAAATCAAGTCAAATATAATGAATACTCTCATTACAGAAATCTTTTATTGAAATGAATGTTTCAGAACAAGAAAAACAACAAATACCATGCACATTAAAATCTATAGCTTACTGAAATGTGTGCCATCAGTGTAATACTGTTTAAATTGAGAACATATGGAAGATTGAACCTACTGTACAAGAGTAAATCAGTTAACTGATATGCAAGTGGTGGTGATGGATCATGACTGGGAATTATGTCAGTGATTGTGTCAACATGTTGCACCAAATTACATTGTGTGTGTTGCATCAAACAATCTGATGAATTTAAAATCTTGTTAGTGTGACTGTGTAAAACTAAATGTATTTTTCTAACATCCTCCCTTCTTTACTTCAAATCATGTACTGTATTGGCCAACATATTAAACTCCTTTATTTCCCCATAGTTATCCAACTAAAAGTGCTATGATTTTTTAATTCTTCATTTATTATTCATTATATATGTCCTGTGAAACGAAAAATGTGTTTAGGTGACATTCTCACTAATACAAACGTTTTTCTTAAATGTACTGTATCTCTCATAGTCACCATTAGGTTTTGTTAACAAAAGATAAAAAATGGATGAACCTGAACAGCCAGATGGAGCATGAATAAATGTTTAAGCAAAGTTGTTTGGTGATAAATTCATTCCCTTCTCTTCTTCTGTCTCAGCTCCTCCAAAAACAGAAGACTTTAGATCAATAGGACAAAATGAGACCAGTATCACTCTGCAGTGGAACAAAGTGAACAACAACTTCAGCTTTATTCTCCAGTTTAATGATGCAGAGATCAACATCACTGCACCAGATGGAGATGGACCAGTAACTTACACAGTCTCATTTCTCACTGCTGCAACTAAATACACATTCACTCTCTACTCTGTGTTTGAGAACGTCAGAAGCAGTGGAGTAAACATTACTGCAGTTACTGGTAATATATGTCACTTTATTTCTATGCTCTGTATCTGCTTAGCGAGCCATCATCTGCTTTTCAGAGCACCAGTGTAAACTAAGACGTATCTACTGGGTATAATATTCATTAAATTAACATGCACTTTATTGCATGTTAATTTAACTCAGGATTGTTTTGGCCAACACTGTAAAATATTGTTTTATATTAAGAATGATTTCTTTTTAAACTTTTGGTTGTAATTATTCATTTATCATGGAGTACATCTCTGTTGGGATATAAAGTGTGATGGATATGACTACAGAATGTGACATCTGGATCCTGAAAAAAAAACTCACTCATACTCAGTAATACAAAGAATTGTTTCACTCACTCTGTTCCTGACAGACAGCTTTAGTTTGTATTTATGTGAGGAAACAAAATGAACCATCTTTAACTGTCAGAGGGAACATTGTCACTTTTACTGACTGTCGTTTGTTAATACATGTTTAATTGCTCTATTTGTCTGTCTCAGCTCCTCCAAACGCAGAAAACTTCAGACCAACAAGACAAGATGTCACCAGTATCACTCTGCAGTGGAACAAAGTGAACAACAGCGTCAGCTTCATTCTCCAGTTTAATGGTGCAGAGATCAACATCAATGCACCAGATGGAGATGGACCAGTAACTTACAGAGTCTCATCTCTCACTCCTGAAACTACATACACATTCACTCTCTTCTCTGTGTTTGAGAACGTTAGAAGCCGTGGAGTGAGTATTACTGCTGTTACTGGTAAGATGTTTGACTTCATTAATATGTATTTAACCAGTGTAGCATGTCTAAACTACATATGAATTTTAATACATTTATGAGAATTAATACCCAATTATGAATTTTAATATTCAGAAAATATCAATCCATAAAAAAAGCTCTCGTTTCGGGGCACCACCGGAGTTGTTAACCTAGAGTCTCTGGACCTCTAGGTAGCTTTTAATAATTATACAATTATTCACCAGTGATCAGTTAGTTAATAATCGCTCAATTATCTTAAATCAATCAGTCAGTCTCATATCTAAAGGGTAAATTCTCTTGGCAGGGACTAGGCAACACACACAATTCTTTGGTTAAAGTGATTTTTTTAACTAACTAAGGTGATATAAAAAGGTGGTTAAATACATCAGAGAAATAAACAATGGCTGAACAATGAGAATGGAGGTTCGATTGTGGGAAGCATTTGACTCATACAGCAGAGGAGAACTAATGAAAGTAAGCTATGAGTTTAGGAGTTAAAAAGACTATCCCTGACGACAGAATGCTTTGTTTTGGTCTTACTGCTTGTCGGCGGCCTGCTTTGGCCTGTTGCACGGGTCCCACGCTAGTTGCCCAATCCTGGCTTTTTGCTAGGGGATTCTTCAAGGTTCTCCATGTCTGAAGAAAAAAACCTCAAGGGTTGGCCGTCTTGAGGTGCTATTTCTTTGCACTTACTGAGCAATCCAGTAGAATCTGAAGGCCGGTTGAGCGAGATCAAACAACTGGGTGTGTGTCCCACCCACTGAAACCAAGCTTTTGTCTTGTTAATCCGGAGGGCGATCTTAGCTGGGTGCAATCATTCTTAATGTCCAACACCTGTGTGCAATTAGACTCACAGTACTTCAGTGAAACCTACCACTGAAGCGTCAGCGTTAGCGTCTGCTCCTTGTGTGAAGACCTACTTGGGTAAAGACCAGCGAGTCTACCTGTACGAGTCCACTGAGCAAGGCGGCCTACATGAGTAGCTTTCTCCCTTTCTGAGGCACACCAACTCACCTAAAGCTGCCAGCTACAACAACACTCAGGCCATGTGCTACCACACTATTCCTATTGTCTTCGGTCCACGCAAGAGGTATCATGCCATCAGGCACAGAAACAAGGCACTCCTCAAGCCTTTAAAACAGGCACCACCCACATCTGTCTACTTGTCTGTTGGGTCATGGAATAATAATAATAATATAATAATAATAATAATAATAATAATAATAATAATCCTTATTTGTAGAGCACTTTTCAAAAACAAGTTACAAAGTGCTTTAACAAGTGTAAAGAATAATACAAAAAAAAGATAAGAGCATGAAAATTTAATATAAAATTAGTAAAATACAATAAAATAAAAGGGATAAAATAAAGTCAAATAAGATCGGGAAAAGCTCTCCTATAAAAGTATGTTTTAAGAAGGGACTTAAAAGAGTTCACTGACTCAGCCGACCTGATTTCCTCGGGCAGGCTGTTCCAGAGCCTTGGGGCCCTGACAGCAAACGCTCTGTCCCCTTTAGTTTTCAGTCGAGACTCTGGAACAGACAACAGACCTCTGCCCGAGGATCTCAAGGTACGTGCTGGTGCGTATGGGACTAAAAGGTCAGAAATATAACAAGGCGAGAGGCCATGAAGAGCTTTAAAAGTGATCAATAGAATTTTAAAGTCAATTCTAAAACATACTGGGAGCCAGTGTAATGAAGCTAAAATAGGAGTAATGTGGTCATATTTCTTTGTTCTGGTTAAAAGCCTGGCAGCTGAGTTCTGGACAGTCTGGAGTCGATCAATAGATTTTTGGGTTAAACAGGTGAAAAGGCTGTTGCAATAATCCAGGCGTGATGAATGAAGGCGTGTAAAATGGTCTCGGTGTCCTTAAAAGTTAACATAGATCGAATTTTAGCTATATTTCTAAGTTGATAAAAACATGATTGAACAAGCTTTGTGGTGTGCTGCTCGAAATTTAAATTACTATCAAACCAAACACCAAGGTTCTTTGCCACAGGCTTAATGTGATTTACTAGGGAACCAGCAGATGGCAGTATTTGATTTGCCATCTGCTGGGACCCGATGACCAGGATTTCTGTTTTGTCTGAGTTCAGCTGGAGGAAATTATTTGACATCCATTTTTTAACTTCACAAAGGCAGTTGTTAAGTGAACTCAGCATTCCAGGGTCTGTGGATCTGACGGGCAAGTATATTTGTGTGTCATCAGCATAAATATGAAAAGAAATGCCATGTTTATGGATAATATGTCCAAGGGGAAGCAGATACAAGGAAAACAAAATGGGTCCTAAGACCGACCCCTGAGGCACACCATATTTAACTGGACAGAATGAAGAGACATAGTTGTTTACAGACACGCAAAACTTCCTATTTGACAGGTAGGATGAAAACCATTCTAGAGCAGTACCAGAGATCCCCAGCCAGTGCCTCAATCTGTCTAACATGATGTTGTGATCAATGGTGTCAAAAGCAGCGCTAAGGTCCAGGAGTACAAGGACTGAGCACATACCTTCATCAGCAGACATTAAAAGGTCATTGGTGACTTTAAGCAGGGCAGTCTCAGTGCTGTGGTACTTCCTAAAACCAGACTGAAACCTTTCAAATATTTTGTTATTTTCCAGCACAGTGAGCAGCTGTTTGGACACAATTCTTTCTAGAATCTTTGCAATAAAAGGCAGTTTTGAAATTGGTCTAAAATTTTGTGGGAGGGAGGGATCTAAACCAGGTTTCTTTAAAAGTGGGTTCACGCAAGCCGTTTTAAAATAATCAGGGACACAACCAGTAGATAGGGAGCTGTTGAAAACAGAGATCAAATGGGGCCCAACAGAATCTATTACTTTTAGTAAAAATTTTGTAGGTATTATATCAAGTGGGCCGGAGGACACTCTCATTTGTGATATTGTTTTTAAAAGCTCAGACAAGTCGATGGGATAAAACTGGTTAAAACTCTGTTGTTGCTGGTGAGGAACCTCTAAGTAAGAGGCCGCGGGGGTAATAGAGGCTCTGATTGACACCACCTTATTGGTAAAATAAGATAAAAACAATTCACAGTCATCATTACTTCCAGCTGAGGCACAAGGAGGGGTTGGGTTTACCAGCTGATCCACAGTCTTAAACAGAAACCTGGGATTGTGTTTATGTGTAGTAATGAGTTCAGAAAAATAGTGTGTTCTCGCATCCTTAACCATTTATTGTAGTTAATTAATAAATCCTTCAGACTGAGGTAATGGACTTGGAGATTGGATTTTTTCCATCTGCGCTCTGCTTTCCTGCATTCCCTTTTTAGGCTGCGAATGCTGTCATTTATCCAGGGTTGTTTACTAGCTTTAGACGTAGGCCTAACCTTTAGAGGAGCAGTAATATTTAGTGACGACAAGCAGATATGATTGAAGTGATCGACCAGATTGTTGGTGTTGGAATCAGACAGGTGTTGGCTTGGTTCTGAAAGACTGCGCAAAACTTTGAAACACTTTGTTCATTAAAGATGCGACAACACACGGAGCTTGGTGAGGCGGCATGAGTAACAGGCGAATCGCAGCTAAAAACAATACATCTGTGGTCAGATATGGTCATGTCCACTAATTCCACAGAGGAAATGCTGACACCCAGGGTAAAAACCAAGTCCAGTGTATGACCACGGTTATGTGTTTGCCCTTTGACATGTTGTTTGAAGTTAAAAGAAGTGGCCATATTTAAAAAGTCAGTTGCATTAACATTGTTGGGGTCATCAACATGAATATTAAAATCGCCACAAAGAACAATTCTGTCATAATTTAAAACCAGAGTAGATAAAAATTCAGGAAGTTCTGATAAAAATCCTCCAGGCGGTTTTGGGGGGCAATAAATTATAACAAATATGATAGGTTGCAGCCCTCCAACTTTAAGAGTGAGAACTTCAAAGGAGCTAAATTCATCACAGCGTACTTGATGACATTTAAAATTTTTCCTATACACGCTCACTAGCCCACCACCACGACCACTGACCCTCGGTTGACTAAAGCAATCATATTGAGGCGGACACAGTTCAGCTAGCTGGCTATAGTCATTCATTTGCAACCAGGATTCAGTTAAAAACATAAAATCTAGATTTGCAGACAAGATAAAATCATTTAAGATAAAAGTCTTACTTGAAAGTGATCTCACATTGAAGAGAGCCATTTTAAATGAGTTTGTTCTGGGTGCTGGAGTTGGTGCTGTTGTCCTAATCCTTAAGAGATTACTATGATTTCTGTGTGGGATGTGCACATTTCGGTTTACTGGTCTATGCGTGATGATGACAGGAATAGAAGTCTTTGGAGCAGCGCTGGGAGCAGACGGCTTTACATGCCAGCAGGTGGAGACAGTTGTTTGTGGCAGTGAGGCAGAGATCTGTTCAGTGAGCGGTGGTGTGTCCAGGTGTGCTGCATGAATGATGAGTCATTCACGTAAGTCATGTGTGGACCGCACCACATGCTGTATGTGCACAGCTAACATTTCTGAGCCCCGTTTGTTTGGGTGAAGTCCGTCTGTCTTAAAAAGAGACATTCTTTGCCAGAAAATATTAAAATTATCCACATAAAACACACGGTGAGCCCTGCAGGCGGACTGGAGCCAGTCGTGGAGGCCAAGGAGTCTACTGAAGCGGCCAGCACCGCGACCGACTGTGGGAATGGGACCAGAGATAAAAACGGACTTTCCGCACTGCCAGTCGCCAGTCAAATAGCTGACTTCATCACTGCTCATGCTAACACATTATCTCTCGGGCTACTGGCGCTCACTGAGACCTTGATCAAACCAGAAAACTCTGCTACCCCTGCTGCGCTGTCCACCAATTACTCTTTCTTTTTTTATTCTTTTTTTTTTTAAACCTGTCCTGCCCAGCAGCCTGGTATAGAGTATAATGACCTGGATACCATATTGTGCCAGACAGATTTTACTTTAACAAGAGAGTATTAAAATACTCCTTTGTCTGTTTTATTATTTATTTAATTATGTGTTGATTTGTCACCGGGCCGGACCGGGGGGCAGACACGGGGATGGGGGGCACAAACAGACAGCACAGAGAAAGGACAACACCTGTAAGAGAAGGGGAAAAGAGGGATGGAAGGTGGGGACAACAGGGAAAAGCTGTGGGAAACACCAATTGCAGAAAGCAACGAAACCTGCAATAGAACAGAGAGGGGGGCTTGGGGAGGAGAAAAACAACAACAACAAACATACACAAACAAAAACAAACAATAAAAATAATAATAATAGTAAAAGACAACCAGCCGAACAGCAGCAATAAACAGCTGACATATTAAGACAACTAAGAGAAAATGAAAACAAGAAACAGTCACACACTAAATAAGCAACACAAGACAGCCACGAGAGCTAGAATAATAATTAATTTAAATAAGTAACTGAAAGAAAAGCATCAGGAATAGTTCTACCAGGGACAACCTAAATTTGTTTGTGTGTGTGTGTGTCTGTGTCTGTGTGCGTGTGGGTGAATGTGTCTGTGTGTGTGTGTGTGTACATGTGTGTGCGCATAAGCCTGTTGAAGAATGTAGTTGTTAGTGAGAGTGGGCCACCAATTACTCTTTCACCCACACCCCCCGGCCGTCTGGGAGGGGGGTGGGACTGGGTTCTTAATTTCCAACAAATGGAAATTCGCACAGCTGCTACCCCCGAATCAATATGCCTCCTTCGAATACCATGCTGTCTTTGTGTCCGCTTAGTGATTGTCATATACCGTCCGCCAGGACAAATGGGTAACTTTGTGGAGGAGCTAGACACACTGCTGTCTTCAATCCCAGAGCATGACTGTCCCCTACTTGTCCTCGGTGACATGAACATTCACTTAGACAATTCAAACTCAGCAGACTTCCTGTCTCTGATTCAGTCCTTTGATCTAATACGGGTTCTCAGCCCCCCGACCCACAAAGCTGGCAAGGTGCTTAACCTCGTTCTTGTCCGAAACTGTGCCACAGAGTGCTTAACAGTCACACCTCTACATGTGTCTGACCACTATTTCATTCAATTCACAGTATGCCTACAGGAAAAGCCCATTCTTCCAACACCATTGGTTTCACACCGCAACCTCCGCAACCTGTCTCCCGCTCACTTTGCCTCAGTGGTAGCTTCCACTCTACCCACCCTCAACACATTTTCCTCACTTGAGGTCAATGATGCCACACAATCTCTGTGCTCTACACTAAGCTCGTGCCTGGATAACCTGTGTCCTCTATCCACCAAGCCTGCTCGCCCAAACCAGCACCATGGCTAACTGATCCCATCCGTGGGCTCCGTACTGATCTCAGAGCGGCTGAAAGAAAATGGCGAAAAACCAAAGACCCCGCCGATCTTAAGGGCTATTAATTGCTCCTATCCTCCTTCTCAACAAGCATCAGTGTTGCCAAAACTGCGTTCTATAATGACAGAATAAACAGTGCCACTGACTCAAGGAAATTATTTTCCACTTTTAAAGCGCTACTAAAGCCTCCTCCACCTCCACCACCCACAAACTTGTCTGCTGATACCTTTGCTGCCTTCTTCACAGGCAAAGTGGAGGCTATAACTAGCCAATTATTTGAAACACTCAAACTCAACCATTGTAGCAGTCCTACTACATCTTTTCCCCTGCCCTTCCAGGTCAGTGGTGGTTCACTCTCCTCGTTTACTCCTCTCACAGAGAGCGAAGTATCAGAACTCTTGACCCGTAGCAGTCCAACTACATGCCCACTGGACCCGATTCCTACGAATCTCCTCCAAACCATATCTCCTACTGTGGTCCCGACAATCACTCATGTGATAAATACTTCTCTGACTTCAGGAACCTTCCCGACCACTTTCAAAAGGGCTCGGGTTACACCCTTGCTCAAAAAGCCCTCACTTGACCCAACTCAAGTTCTCAAGTTGAGAACTATCGACCCGTGTCTCTTCTACCTTTTTTATTCAAAACTATTGAACGGGCAGTATTCAAACAGGTCTCAGAATTCCTCTCAGGGAATGACCTCCTAGATCCATATCAGTCTGGTTTTAAGAGTGCCCACTCTACTGAAACGGCTCTTCTGTCTGTAACAGAAGCCCTAAGGTCAGCTAAAGCTACAGCCCAATCCTCGGTTCTTATCCTGCTTGACCTATCAGCTGCCTTTGACACAGTCAATCACATGATCCTGCTATCCCCACTCTCAGCAATGGGCATCTCGAGGAAAGCACTCCTGTGGTTCGAATCCTACCTCTCGGAGTGTTCCGACAATTTTTTGTGGCAAGGACAATTATCCTCCTCCCACTGCCTCTCCACAGGGGTACCCCAAGGCTCAGTGCTAGGGCCACTTCTCTTGTCAATTTACACCACCTCACTGGGGGCGATCATTCGCTTGCACGACTTCGCTTACCACTGCTACGTAGACGATACGCAACTACCTATCCTTCCCGCCAGGCGATCCCACTGTCTCGGCGCGGATCACGGACTTTCTATCAGACATATCTGCATGGATGAAGGCTTGCCACCTTCAATTAAACCTCTCTAAGACTGAACTCTTGGTCATTCCAGCCAAGCAATCTATCCACCATAACATCAAACTACAAATTGACTCTGCAACCATCACTCCAACCAAGGTGGTGAGAAACTTGGGTGTCATGATTGATGACCAGCTGTCCTTTTCAGACCATGTTGCTACTGTCTCTCGGTCATGCCGCTTTTCTCTATACAACATAAGGAAAATCAGGCCCTACCTCACTCAGTACGCCACCCAGCTTCTGGTACAGGCCATGGTTATCTCTTGCATCAACTATTGCAATGCCCTCTTAGAAGGTCTCCCAACTTGTGAAACCCTTACAAATGGTTCAGAACGCAGCAACGCGTCTGGTTTTTGATCAGCCCAAAAGGACTCATGTCACTCAGTGACCTCCACTGGCTCCCCGTGGCCTCCAGAAACATATTCAAGTCACTAATGCTTGCATACAGAGTGACTACTGGGTCTGCACCCATCTGCCTAAACTCCATAATACAAACTTACGTTCCTTCTCGGCCGCTATGCTCCTCCAATGAACGCCGCCTGGCTCAGCCATCCCTTCACACAAAGCAATCCCAGTCCTGGGTATTCTCATCTGTGACACCACGATGGTGGAACCAGCTACCACACGCCATCAGAGCAGGGGCGTCCCTCTCTAACTTCAAGAAGCTCTTGAAAACTCATCTTTTCCAAGAACACTTCCTCTTATAACACCTCTAACTCCTAACCTCTAACATGCACTTCCTGTGCTCTTCTTCTTCTATCCCCTACAATGATCTTGTATTGATTGCACTTTTTGCTAACTCTTACTTCCTTCCCTAGGTATCTACCCCATTGATGTGAAATGTACTGTGAGCTCTTACTAGTATTTATTGCTGCTCTTACTAGTATGTATTGTCAGTTGTAGATCTCTAGTTGATGCTCTGTTGATGCTTGTATGTTGTTCCTCAAATGTAAGTCGCTTTGGATAAAAGCGTCTGCCAAATGAGTAAATGTAAATGTACATGTAATATCAACAACAGATAGCAACAACATGGTAACATAACTGCTCAAATAGAGGCAAACGTAATCAAGTAACTAAAGATTATTGTCCCTGGTGTCGTGGATTTTGTCACACCTGGGTGAGAAGGAGTATCCCTTTGATGAGAGGTAATTAAACACAGAGCAAGGAGAGTTGCCATGGTTACATATGTGGGGGGCAGTTTAGGGTTTCCTGCCCCCTTTTAAGAAGAGTTCTGATAGGCTGTTTAGAAAAATGCTAATCGCTGGTTAATGTCCCTTTTGTCAGTTTAACATTCAGGCACCACGTTATCAGGCTGCAGAATCAAAGGTGCCAGTTTTACGATCAGGCTGCTCAGGAATAGCACTTAGGGAAAGCGACCTTTCCACCCCACTTCTGTTGGGGTCTCTTCAGCCATTTGTAGAGGGTTGATAATCAAATCCCCTGCTTCTCTCTGGGAGAGAAAAGAGGAGTTGAGTCTCTAAATTATTTAATATAAAATGCACAAATCCATACTGTTGGTTCACTACACTACACCAGGAATAACATTTGTCTTTTTGCAACTTTGGAAGCAACTGGACAGTTAATAGTAATTTACCAGCAGTAGTAGTTTAACCTGGTTACATGTGAACATTTTTCTTATTCCTTCTTTGTGTAATTTAGTTAACTTCATGTTTTCTTTTCTCTAAAACGACAATGTTAACATAACGTTACCTGGTCAGTCCTTGTTATTATTTTTTACTTATTTTCTTTTTTGTATAATTCAAAATGTATGCTTCATTTTATGTCCAGCTATGATATATGATGAAACTGAAGTTTGTCTGTTTGATTTTAAAGAGATATTAGCAAATTATCAATACATCTTAGAATATTATTCTTGCCATGTAATCAGACATCTTCCTAAAACATTTCTGACTCAGTACTGCATATATAGTAAGTATTTCTCTGATAAACTGAGACAATACAGAAAATCCTGAAAACATATTTGTAATTGGACTGGTTCTTTTTTTATTGTCAGTGGTAAACAGTGAACACCAATTTACTGAGGCAGGCTGACTCAAGCTGATAGACAAAGTGTTTAGGCACTAAACATTAAATTTAGCAGGGCTGTTTAGTTCAGTTTGGTGAAGCATACATTGTTTCCAGGCTCTGTAGTCAGGATACAGTGACTGCTGCTAGCATACAAAAATCTCACCAACGTGTGAGTTGTATTGTAAAACCCCACAGTACAGCTGAACTCAAATAAATATGCTTTGTTTTAGGAAATCGTCATACTACTTTGAGAGTACACCACTGAACTGGACTGAAGCTCAGAGCTTCTGCAGACGGATCTACACTGACCTGGCCACCATAGAAACCTATACTGACGTCTATTCTGTACTCTACTACAGCTCATCAGGCTACACAGGCAAGTTCTGAAATTGGAATCACACACTGTGCATAACATTAACATAGTGTATATACACTGAATCATACGAACAACATCCAAGTTTTTGTTAAGCTTACTATGATTACATAAAATTATAAAATATTATAATGTGGAATGTGAAAGAACAACAATGAAAAATAAAGGAGACACATAATTTAAGGGATGTTCAGTGAAGTCATTCACAATTTAATTCAATTGAGCAACAATTTTAATTCCAGCTGTTATATAATGAACATCTGTTTGAAAAGGAAAGGCTTGGATAGGCCTCTACGGTGGAGGCTGGAGATGGTCCCTGAGTAACAGCAGCTTCTATGGTAAAGGAGAGACAGTGTTTAGAAACTGGGCCCCTGGATATCCCTACAATCCTTACGGACAACAGAGCTGTGTGATGCTTCAAAGCTTTTACTATTACTATTACTACTTCAATGACTACAATGGAAAGTGGTTGGACGTTGATTGCAACTACCAATTCTTCTCTGTATGCTACAACGGTGAGTTTTCTTATAGTGTAAGAATTAACAAAAGGCTAAATAGATCTTCTGCATAGCACATTGTTAATAAATTCTCTCAATATATTTCCAGGTTCAGTAAATGGCAAATCATCCTTTGTAAAAGTCAACACACCTTTGAATTGGATTCAAGCTCAGAGATACTGCAGGGAGAATTACGTCGATCTAGCCAGGTACAGTGTGCACTGATGAAGACTCTAACACATACAATAGTTCAGTACTGAACCAACTACTTAACAACTACTATCTGTTCTGTTGATGAAACTTGGCTTATTCAGTATTCTAACAGATGATAGGAATCCCAAAAGGATTGGATGATCTTCCCAATTGTTTTATTTTTGTCCAAATGTTGTATTTGATACTTTGTGTCATTTGAATCCTTCCTGTTTTTGTTGATTTATTATTAATGTTTTACATGTTTTATAGTTTTATAGTTATATATTTTTCATTGTTAGTTTTACAGATTTATGGCACTTGTAGCTGAGTCACGTAGTATGATAATTATGATGATGATCATTATGATGATTACAAACCATATTAGTGACAGAAGTATTGGGCTGATTGTATATCTTAATTGTAAGATGATTATTCTGCACTGACTTTAAGATGCTAGTTAACAGCTAAGTTGTCCAGGTGACTGAACACGTTACCAAATCCTTAAATAACCACATAAGCTGTAATATTATATATGATGTACTGCAGTGTGATTTATTATTATTTTTTGTTATGTTTTACCTCTTCAATTATTCTCCACCCACCCTTGATGTGTATATGCTACTGTTTCTCTCGCAGTGTACGAAATCGGGCAGAAAATTTTGCCATCGCAAAGTTGGCAGCTTCTGACTCTGTGTGGATCGGTCTGCACCAGGAACCATTGTGGTCTGATGGGAGCCCCTCTGTGTTTCAAAACTGGGCCAGTGGGCAACCAGACAGTGCAGAGCAGTGTGTCACCACAGCGTTCAGAAACTCAGGACGGTGGTCAGATGATAACTGCTCCCTCACTTTACCGTTCATCTGCTACTCAACAAGTAATGCATTTTATTTCTACTCACATACTGTATAAAGATTATTTTTTGCATTAAAGTCAGTTTAGTTATATACAGTATCTCACAAAAGTGAGTACATGTACGCTAGGTTAACATTAAAATCTATAGCTTACTGAAATATGTCTCAAATGTATAATACTGTTTAAATTAAGAACATACAGTAGATTGAACCTACTGTACAATATTAAATCAATTAACTGTATCAATAAAGTGGTGGTGGTGGATCATCGTGGGCGGCGCGGTGGTGCAGTGGTTAGCACTGTCGCCTCACAGCAAAAATTGTCTGAAATTGTCCTTAGGTGTGAATGTGAGTGTGAATGGTTGCTTGTCTGTGTGTGGCCATGCGATGGACTGGTGACCTGTCCAGGGTGTACCTCGCCTTTTGCCCAATGTCAGCTGGGATTGGCTCCAGCCCCCCCGTGACTCTGTACGTAGGTAAGCGGTTGACGATGGATGGATTGTGGATCATCGTTGGAAATAGCAATTGTGTCAACATGATATACCAAATTAAATGTGTTGAATCAAACAATCTGATGAATTAAAAATCTTGTCAGTGTGACTGTGTCAATCTTAGGGTTGGGTATCGTTTAAAATTTTATGGTACCAGTTATGGTGGTTTTACCACCCTTAAAGTGACACCGATACGGGTAGTGTACTTCACTCGCATAAAATGGGGGCGGCTGTGGCTCATGAAGTAGAGTGGGTTGCCTGATAATCGGAAGGTCGGCCTTGGTGGCTGTTCTGCCAGTGTATGAACGTGTGTTCAACTGAGAACTGTTTTAGCACTTATGCTCAGTGAATGAATGTGTGTGAATGATGACCGCAGATGTAGTATAAAAGCGTTTTGAAAAGACTAGAAAGACGCTATACAAATACAGAGCATTTACATTTCAAAATGCCACCTGTTGAAGCCATAGTAGGTGATTGGTAGCCTATTATTATTTTTATTAATGTAATGTTTTGAACAAGCAAGGTGATCTCGTTATTATTTTTTGTTGTTTCTAATAACATAGAAGTTATAGAAGTATTGTAAATTGTATCAGAACCTAATAGTTCATCCTCACAGGTAGTATTATACGGGGAAAGACTACAGCTTGCAAATGTTTTTCATATTTGAATGAGAGAGGAGGAGTGAAATAGTTTAATGACCAAATACGTTGTGGGAAACAAATTTAAGGTAATTTTAAATTAAAGTATCAAAAAAACTACATTAAGAGTCACAAACAGAGGAAAAGAGAGGCTGCACGTCCAGCCGATCAAACCAACTACACCTGAAGCAGTCGCAGCTGCTGCCGGAGGCTCCTGAGTAAAATCACTGCTGCGCGACAAAAGCGTTTACTTTATGTGATGAAATGCAGTGATCAATCGGTGAGAAGTGATGTGAATAGCAAATAAATGTACAGAAGAAGAAGAAATGTTAAATTATACCAGAAGATGAAACCAATGGAGATCCAAGCCTGTGGTGATAAACTTGCAACAGTGACAAACATCCCTGAGATCGCAGCCAAAGGCGAGCGGCTGTTAAAATCACGCATGGCGCGTACAGACCTTTTTATACAGTTTATGGTGAAGGCACATAAGGGGAAGAAAGGCGTGCTCTTATCTTTTTTCTTTGTGTTGCTTGCGTGTGTGGCTGCAAGCAAAACCATACAAATTGTCAGAAGTGGTTTAACCAGAACCCAAAAGCAAACAAAGACGGGAGGCCTTTTCACAAACTTTATTGCGAGGCAGGCAAGACAAGGTGGGAGTGAGTGATTCAGCTTGGTGGCAGGCTCGGTGGCAGGCAGGGTGTGCTCCTCCAGATAAAAGAGGCAGGCATGGGCATGAGGGAAGGCGTCCTCTCCAGAGATATACGACATAACAATCCAGCAAAGGCTGAGGAGAACTGCAGGGCTTATGAAGCAGCACAGAACGACATGATATGGATCAGGTGTGCTAATCAGTCTGCCAGACAGGTGAGTGAGCCATCCCCATGCTTCCCCACCAGTCACGCCTCCTGTCAAACTGCAAGGCTAGAAAGAGAGGTCGAGCAACAGAAAAACACAGACAACCACATACCGACACTCCCAGCATAGTCATAGTTGAGACCTCGTGACACAAATAGTCATTTTTTGCTGCGATCTGGTTACAAAAAGTACCAATTGAAGTACTGGTTCGATTTTACTTGATACTGGGCTGTTTCGGGAGATAACATAAAGGTATCGAGTAGGGATACCCATCCCTATTAAATCTAAACTGTATTTTGCTAATGTCCTTCTTTACTTGAAATCATGTACTGTATTGGCCAACATACTGAACTCCTTAATTTCCCCATAGTTGTTCAACTTTAAGCCCTAAGAATTTTTAATTCTTCATTTAGTGTTCATTATATATGTCCTGTGAAACTCATACCATAATTTGTTTAGGTGACATTCTTGCTAATACAAATGTGTGTCTTAAATAATTGTTTCTCTCATAGCTACCATAAGATAGAAAATGGATCAACCTTAAAATCCAGATGGAACATGAATAAATATTCAAGCAATTCATTCCCTTCTCTTCTTCTGTCTCAGCTCCTCCAAAAACAGAAGACTTCAGAGCAATACAGCAAGCTGAGTCCAGTATCACTCTGCAGTGGAATAAAGTGAACAACAGCTTCAGCTTCATTCTCCAGTTTAATGATGCAGAGATCAACATCAATGCACCAGCTGGAGATGGACGAGTAACTCACACAGTCTCATCTCTCACTGCTAGAACTAGATACACATTTACTCTCTTCTCTGTGTTTGAAAACATCAGAATCAGTGGAGTAAACATTACTGCAGTTACCGGTAATATATGTCACTTTATTTCTATGCTCTGTATCTGCTTAGCGAGCCATCATCTGCTTTTCAGAGCACCAGTGTAAAACTAAGATGTATCTACTGGGTATAATATTCATTAAAGGAATGTGCTACTTAACAACATGCACTTTATTGCATGTTAATTTACTCAGCAATGTTTTGGCCAACACTGTAAAATTATTTTTACATTAAGAATGATTTCTTTTTAAACTTTTGGTGCATTGTAATTATTCATTTATAGTGGAGTACATCTCTGTTGTCATATAAAGCCTGATGGATATGACTACAGAATGTGACATCTGGATCCAGAAAAAAAACATTCATACTCAGTAATACAAATAATTGTTTCACTTGCTCTGTTCCTGACAGACAGCTTTAGTTTGTATTTATGTGAAGATACAAAATGAACCATCTTTAACTGTCAGAGGGAACATTGTCACTTTGTTAATATAGCTTTCACTACTCTGTTTGTCTTTTTCAGCTCCTCCAAACGCATACAACTTCATTTCAACAGCACAAGATGAGACCAGTATCACTCTGCAGTGGAATAAAGTGAACAACCTCAGCTATATTCTCCAGTTTAATGGTGCAGAGATCGACATCACTGCACCAGATGGAGATGGACCAGTAACTTACACAGTCTCATCTCTCACTCCTGGAACTACATACGTATTCACTCTCTACTCTGTGTTTGAGAACGCCAGAAGCAGTGGAGTATACCTTACTGCAGTCACTAGTAAGTTGTTTGACTTCATTAATGTTTATTTAACCTGGTTAAAAATTTACATCTTATAACTTGGGAAGCAACTGGACAGTTAATAGTACTACAGCAGTAGTACTTTTTCCATGTTACATTTGAAAATTTTTCTTATTCCTCCTTCATGTAATTAATTAACTTGATGTTGTCTTTTCTTCTTCTTTTTTCATGTTGTTCTGAGCACAATGTTAACATAACATTACCTTGTCATTCCTTGTCATTATTTTTACTTATTAGGATTTTGTATAAATTGAAAATTATTGCTGGGCAACAATTAAGCATTTTAATCGTGATTAATTGCATCATTTTCCGCTATTAATCTCATTGTTATGTGCAAAATTGAATAATAAATTCTAAAGCAGTGTATTTTAATTTAAATGTAATACCATATATACAAAAGTGCAATAACATGTGGTTTGCAAACACTATAAACAAACAAGGTGCTTTTTACCAGCAGTATTCCCTTTACACAGTAGCAATAAAATATTTCTTTTAAATCTCTATCTAAGCATTAATGTAATCAAATCAAATATCAAACCAAAGCTATTTGCCACTGCCGGGGCATTACCTTTTATCTAGCTTGTTAAAACAAGTTACCATCAGAGTTCAGAGTCACAATCATAACGTCATAACAGGCTCCTTCTGAGCAACAGGTTAACATTTTTTCTGAACACGTATCAGCAGAAACATTTTTCTTTTATCAGGGAGCATCATCAACAGTCTGTGTTCAGTAGCAAGTGTCCCTGTTAGAGTGAGGTGAGGTGGTCGAGCACAAGGCGTAGCAAAAAGCTGTCGCGACAGTTTGTCTCACGCCCGCCAGCTTCCAAAGTTAAATTGTCTTGAACTTTCTATAGGCGACACGGAGCACAGATCATTGGAAGAGAGACTGATCCTCACTGTTTGTGAGTTTCCAGAATCTATTACTGTTTATTAAATAGGACATCAACAGGAGGGAATTTACATGGCAGAGCATCCCCACAAAACTAGATGAAGGCCTATCAGGTAAAGTTACCATCCATAGAGCGCCTGCCGTTTACTTGCAGAACAATGTCTTTCTTCTCCCACACGCTGCATTGAAGCCTCCCTTCGCTGCTTGTTTGGGTGGGTGATTTGCAGGCTGATCAACATCCCACCCCTCCTGTGACCCATGGTTTGACTGTATTTGGATTCACAGCCAGTGAGCAACGGACTTTCAAAATCATAATAATAAAAACTGCATTAACGTGAGATAAAATAATTGTCACGTTAATTAACTAATGTGTTAACTCAATAATAACATGTTAACTTGCCCAGCCCTGTTAAAAATGTATGTTTAATTGTATGTTCAGTTATGATATATGATGAAATTGACATTTGTCTGATCAATTCAACTTAAAATATTCTTCTTTCCATGTAAACAATAACCATCTTGTGTGTGCTGCTAGAATACAAAAATCTCATCAACGAGGAAAATGTATTGTAAAACTCCACAGTAAAGCTGAACCCACCTGATTCATAGTGCCTCTTCATGTTCATTGTAAAAAAAGTCTGCATGCTTTATAAAAAGTAAGTAATAAAAAACTGAATATGCTTTGTTTTAGGAACTCGTCAGTTTTACTTTGAGGCTACGCCACTGAACTGGACTGAAGCTCAGAGCTTCTGCAGACGGGTCTACACTGACCTGGCCACCATAAGAAGTCATGCTGAAGTCTATGCTATACTCAGCACCACACCGAGCTACAGAGGCAAGTTCTCAATATTGGAAACATATACAAAACATAAACATAGTCTATATATACTGATGTATAATCATATACAAATAGAAAAGCCAGGCCAAACCAGGTTTTTGATAAAGTTACTATGATAGATGAAAT
Source organism: Micropterus salmoides (assembly GCF_014851395.1). Classification (NCBI taxonomy): domain Eukaryota; kingdom Metazoa; phylum Chordata; class Actinopteri; order Centrarchiformes; family Centrarchidae; genus Micropterus; species Micropterus salmoides. Next base: position 19,282,395 of record NW_024041150.1, on the reverse strand, counting down.
AACAAAATATGGTGGGTACATTTATTTGCCAGAAGGCAGCAGGGTGATATGATCATTGGAATGTGAAAGAACAACAAAATAGAGGAGACACATAATTTAAGGGATGTTCAGTTTATTCATCTACATTTTAGGTCAATTCAGCAACTATTTTAATTCCAGCTGTTATATAATGAACATCTGTTTGAACAGGCAAGGCTTGGATAGGCCTCTATGATGACAACTGGAGATGGTCCCTGAATGACAGCAGCTTCTATGGTGAAGGAGACACAGGGTTTAGAAACTGGGCTCCTGGACATCCCTACCTTGCTATTGGACAGAACTGTGTGCTGCTCCAAAATTTTAGATATTTATATTTCTATTACTATGGCTACAGTGGAACATGGGTGGCCGTTAATTGCAACGACCTGTTCTACTCTGTGTGCTACAACGGTGAGTTTTCTTATAGCGTAAGAACAAAAACCTAAATAGATCTTCTGCATAGCACATTGTTAATAACTTCTCTTCATCAATATATTTCCAGGTTCAGTAAATGGCACATCATCCTTTGTAAAAGTCGACACACCTTTGAATTGGACTGAAGCTCAGAGATACTGCAGGGAGAATTACGTCGATCTAGCCAGGTACAGTGTGCACTGATGAAGACTCCAACACATACAATAGTTCAGTACTGAACCAACTACTTAACAACTACTATCTGTTCTGTTGATTCAGCTTATTTAGTATTGTGATGGTTGATTGAATCCTAAATCTCTAATAATCTGTCCAACTGTTTTATTTGATCCTTTTTGTTATTTGAATCCTTCCCTTCGTGATTCTCTTTATTTAATATTATTATTATTTATTCATTCATTTGCTTGTAAGATATATATTTTTCATCCTTAGTTTTATGACCGTAATGCACTTGGAGCTGAGTCACGTAGTATGTATAGTATTACTGATAGTACCGATAATAGACCTTAATTGTAAGATGATTATGTTTCACTGATTTTAGGTTTGTTAATTAACAGCTATGTTGTTCAAGTGGCTGAACACGTTATCAAATCCTTAAATAATCACATAAGGTTCAATATTATATTTCCCAACAATCACTAACAATCTACTGCAGTGTCTAATTTTCTTTTGTCTGTTATGTTTTACCTCTTCAGTTCTACTCAACTCACCCTTGATGTGTATATGCTACTGTTTCTCTTGCAGTATACGAAATCAGGCAGAAAATGACATCATCACAAAGCTGACAGCTGGTGACAATGTGTGGATCGGTCTGCACCGGGAACGACTGTGGTCTGATGGGAGCACCTCTATGTTTCAATACTGGTCCAGTGGGCAACCAGACAGTCCAGAGCAGTGTGCAACCACAATGTTCAGTTACTCAGGACTGTGGTCAGATGATAGGTGCTCCCTCCCTTTACCGTTCATCTGTTATTCAACAAGTAATGCATTTTATTTCTACTTACATAATGTATTAATTATTATTATTATTAATTAAGCTTTCCACTCAAAACCATTCAATCTTGCTGAAAAACCAAACTTTGCCCTCAGAAACACACACACATTATAACACAGTCTTACACTGGTGAGATGAATTCAAAACAATACTTCAAAAACTGGTGATTAGTAATGTTGCTTTTGGATCTCCCCCTCAAAATCACAACAAAAGGTTGTCTTTTGTCTCAATCGTCCGGGGATACAGTGATTCACTTGTGCTGTGTGACTTGCAGGCTTTAGCTGCTGTCTTTCATTTTTTTCACGTCCGTTTGAGTTGAGACGACAGCCTGAATGACAACCTTCTGAATGACAACCTTGTAATGTATAATGCAACTGCAAAAGTGTTTTTACAACAAATTTGACAATATTTCTCCAGGGAGTGCAGTAGTAGACAGTGGCAGCTCCAACAGTTTGTCAGACTTAGCAACAGTAACTAAGGGGGGCGGTGCTTAGCGAAGGGTCAATTGAAAAAAACTGTAATTGTTGTATTAAGGCAGTATCTGTTATATATTAGCAATGATATATAAAACTTTAAAGATAAGTTTCACACTGAATTTAGATTTGTGTACCTATGCAAGTCTGTTTGTCTGCGGTTTTTACTGTTCTTCTGCTAAATGTTGTTCAGAGAGTTATATACAGCAGATGAACCTGTGGAAATCTGGTGATTGTGTTGAAAGCATGCTGTTTGCCATTTATAAAAAAATGTTTCAGAACAAGAAAAACAACAAATACAATAAACATTTGCATAAGAACAAACTAAAACCATTCATAGATTACTTAAATGTGTCTCATCAGTATGTAGTGGGACAACTGTGTGGATTTGTGCATTTTATATAAAATAAGTTTGGTGCTACTCCAAATTCCTCTTTTCCTCTCCCAGATAGGAGCAGGGGGGTTAAAGATCAACTTCAACATACTGCTAAAGAGACCCCAACAGAAAGGGGGTGGAAAAGTTGCTTTCTCTAAGTGCCATCCCTGAGCAGCCTGATCATAAAACTGGCCCCTTTTTTATTCCAAAGCTGATAACGTGGTGCCTGACCAGCGATTAGCATTTCCCTGAACAGCGTAAAACTGCCCCCCCCCCACACACACACACACACGTAACCGTGGCAACTGACCTTGCTCTGCGTTTCATTACCCCATCAAAGGGATACCCCCTTTTTACGCCTAAGTGTGACATAATCCAGGACAGCCAAACTTTAAATAAACAAGGACTGCAGTCTCCAAAGACCCAATGCATTTGTTGCTATCTGCTGTTGATATTATTGCTGAAAAGAATCTAAATAAGTTACTTTTGCTTTTCCTTTAGAAATTATGATAAAGAAATGTCATACTATACTCTATTAATTATCCAGCTTGAATTTAAGGCTGAATTCCCCGGTTCCTAAGGAAAGATTGTTTTGGGTTAATCTAAGCTTTCCTTATGTAACCTGAGATCCCCCAAGTGGACAAAATAAGTATTACATACCATCGTCGGAAATGCCGTATAAATGTCACCCACTTATCCTGACCAATAATGTGACAATTGTTTCCTGTTACCAAATGCTTAACTTAGAACGGTATAACCGTTTGACCATTGAGGTTTGATTGTGGAAAATATTTGATTATAATGCGTGCAAATAGATTTCTTTTCTTTTAGACATTAAAGTTTAGAAAGGCAGTCCCTCGGGAAACCTGAAACGCCCTTTGGGGGAACCACGCCCCAGACAACAAAAGAGCGACACACAACGTCGCTCTCTCTCTCTCGGCTCCTCTCCTCCCCTCGTGTTCTGGTCCGCCGTGCTTCGCCAGGCAACGCCCTAAGAGTTCGGCCAGCCCTTTGTTCGCTTGAAGCTACACATGCGAAGTGCCGCGACATCAATCTGCCCCTCAGTTTGTTTTATTTTCTTTCTTTCTTTTGATTTATTAAAGTTATCAGTCCGTTAAGTTACACTAGACTAATTCAGGAACGACCAAGTTCCATTTTAAGCCTTTTTCGTCGAGCCAACTTCAGTGAGGTCCGACCAAGCCACGTGGTCTCGCCAGCGGCAACGAAGGAAACCTGAAAACAGCCGAATTGCCAGACACGGAGAATCCCGGAGAATCCCTAGCAAAAAGCCAGGATCGGGCAGCTAGCGCGGGACCCGTGCAAAAGGCCAAAGCAGGCCGTCGACAAGCCGTAAGACCTAACAAACATTCTGTGTTCAGAGATGTCCCGTAATGTTAATTTCCTTTTTAACTCCTAAACTCATAGCTTACTTTCATTAGTTCTCCTCTGCCGTATGAGTCAAATGCTTCCCACAATCGAACCTCCATTTCTCATTGTTCAGCCATTGTTTATTTTCCCTGATGTATTTAACCACCCTTTTATATCGCTTTAGTTAGTTAATAAATTCACTGTAATCAAGGAAATGTGTGTGTTGCCTATTTCCACGTCCCTGCCAAGAGAATTGACCCTTTAGATATGAGACTGACTGATTGATTTAGATAATTTAACGATTATTAACTAACTGATCAATAGTAATAATTGTATAATTAGCTACCTAGAGGTCTGGAGACTCTAGGATAATAACAACTCCGGTGGTGCCCCGAAACGAGAGATTGATATTTTCTGAATATTAAAATTCATAATTTGGTATTAATTCTCATAAATTTATTAAAATTCATAGCTAAGTTTTAGAAATGCTACAAGTATGTGTAAGTATGCAGTAGATTGAACCTTCTGTACAATAGTAAAGTAATCAACTGATTTACAGGTGGTGGTGGGTCATCGTTGGGAATAGCAATTGTGTCGACATGATGCACCAAAATACATTATATGTGTTGCATCAAACAGCTGATGAATTTAAATCTTGTCCATGTGACTGTGTAAAACTAAACTGTATTTTGCTAACGTCCTGCTTCTTTACTTCAAATCAAGTCCTGTATTCGCCAACATATTACAGTTTTTCTCAATCGCTTTTGGTACAATCATCGAATGACTATTAGACTTTTTCAAACAATAACACTATTTATATGAACATTAGGTCAGTTGTTCACATGACGATAGTCATTTATGACTGCTTTAGCACAAATTGCACTGAGTAAGCCTTGCAGAGATAATACTACAAAAACTTTCCATTTGTTAGCTATTGAATCATATTTCCCTCAAATGCAATTATACACATGTTCATTTTGTAAATCCCTACATGCTAAATAGAGTGACCAACAATCACAATAACTTGTCACACATATATTAGATACATAATAGTTACGTGGTATTGTTGTAAAGTTGTCAGATGGATTGACTTAGGCCAGATGGGGAACAACTGAATTTCCTCACAAATTAGAGCAACCCAACGCAACTGCTGTCCAATTTAGCTCACAGGCGAAACTCATAACCAATCAATTCTCAAACACATTTATACTGCAAGGGTAAGACTCAGCTGTGGAATATGGAGCATGCAGGAGACAGACAGGGGCAAAAGTCCATCCAAGGACGGGCATTAGTGTGGGGTGGCATGGTGAAGGGGAGAGGAAGAGATAGAGTGTGCAAAGAGGATGAGGAAGAGCCAAAATATCTCGAGAGATACAGGCAAGTTACAGACCATGTAATCAACCTTGGCCTGAGTATGACCGGAGAGTGCAGCCTAATCTGGGCCGGTCCACAGTGTTGTCAAATAAAAGTTTGGTTGAAAGTATAGTGTGTGCAATGGCTGACATCAATACTATGCAGCTGCCTAAATGTACAACGTTATTAATTGGACAATATTACATAGTGGGTAACTATCACACTTTCGGAGTACACTGTCATTTGACAAGATGTCTTTGTATTTTTACTGTCTTGGTCCGCAATGATAAAGGAAGCTTTTGTTTTGATCACAATGATTTAGTCATTGATGGCTATATTTACATTTCAAACATGAGTTAATTCTTTTGATTGAGTCATCACCTTTTGCAGGTCACATGGAGTGGTGTGCTGAATGTACCACGTGATGTCGGTATTTCCCCATAGTTGTCAAACTTTAAGTCCTATGAGTTTTTTATTCTTCATTTATTGTTCATTATATACAGTATGTCCTATGAAACGAAGGCTGTGATGTGGTTAGGTATAAAATGTGACATTCTTGTTAATACAAACGTGTCTTAAATAATTGTTTCTCTCATAGACACCATTAGGTTTTGTTAACAAAAAATACAAAGTTGATCAACCTTAACAGCCAGATGGAGCATGAATAAATATTCAACTAAAGTTGTTTGGTGATAAATTCATTCCCTTCTCTTCTTCTCTCTCAGCTCCTCCAAACGCAGAAGACTTCAGATCAATAAGACAAGATGAGACCAGTATCACTCTGCAGTGGAATAAAGTGAACAACAGCATCAGCTTCATTCTCCAGTTTAATGGTGCAGAGATCAACATCCCTGCACCAAATAATTATTATGGACCAGTAACTCACAGAGTCCCATTTCTCACTGCTGCAACTGAATACACATTCACTCTCTTCTCTGTGTTTGAGAACGTCATAATCAGTGGAGTAAACATTACTGCAGTTACCGGTAAAATATTGTTTACTTTAAGAATATTTACTTTTTTAAACTTTTGGTACATTGTGATTCTTCATTTATCATGGAGTACATCTCTGTTGTGATATAAAGTGTGATGGATATGACTACAGAATGTGACATCTGGATCCAGAAAAAAAAACATTCTTTATAATACAAAGAATATTTTCACTTGCTCTGTTGACAGACAGGATTAGTTTGTATTTATGTAGGGATACATATTTAACTTTAACTTTGTCAATTTTACTGACACTGTTTAACTGCTCTATTTGTCTCTCTCAGCTCCTACAAACGCAAAACAATTCAGACCAATAGGACAAAATGAGACCAGTATCACTCTGCAGTGGAATAAAGTGAACAACAGCGTCAGCTTTATTCTCCAGTTTAATGATGCAGAGATCTACATCACTGCACCAGATGGAGATGGACCAGTAACTTACACAGTCTCATCTCTCACTGCTAGAACTAGATACACATTCACTCTCTTCTCTGTGTTTGAAAACATCTTAAGCAGTGGAGTGAGAGTTACTGCAGCCACTGGTAAGACTTCATTAATGTGTATTTAACCAGGCATAACATTTTGTTTTTGCAACTTGGAAAGCTACTGGACATTTAATAGTACTTACCAGCAGTAATAGTATTTTGCTTTTTCCACCTGAAAGTTTTTCTTGTTCATGTTAAATTAACTTGATGTTGTCTTTTCTTGTTACATTACATAAAGTTACCTTATCATTCCTTGTTATTATTTTTAATTTTTATTTGCATAAAATGTTTCATTTTATTTTAAAAGTTATGATATATCATACCACTTAAGTGTTTGATTTTCAAGAGATTTTAACAAATTATCAATTAATTTTAAAATATTCTCTTTCCATGTAAACAAACAACATCTTTCAAAAAAACCTCTGACTCTTTGTCCTACAACCAAAGGCCCTAGTAAGTATTTGCATTTGTTACATTCATTACATGTCTGAGCCTTTGCCTTGAGTGACCATTGTAATTGTTTGTAATTGCTTGATTGTAATTGTAATCATTATCACAACTGTATTTTTATCTTATGTTTTATCATTTGTTTTTCATTATTTACTGTGTTTGGATCTGCTTTAACTGTTGCTAAAACAGACACGAGTCTGTTCTTCCCTATATTTATATAAAACCAGAGAATAAATGATTGAAAACCCTACTTTACAGTTCAATATATACATACAATTTAAATTTGATTTTACTCGTTTTCAAAGTAGTATTGTGTACAGAAAATACATGTGACATGAATTATTTATATATTGTATATATTGAATGTAATAACTAAAAGTATAAGGTCATGCAAAAGTTTTTATGGTTATTATACTACAAATGGTGTTGAATACTTAATGTTAATGGCAACCATTACCATGTGTATTATTTTATAACACATATTTATGTCAACAGATTATATTCTTGCCACGAACGTGGAATTGGAGTCATTGACTTATCTGTCAGACTCGGAGTTGCAGAGTCTGTTGCAGGATGAGTCTCCACTAACTGCTGTTAGTTTGTTTGTTTTTCATTTTCATGACTACTTTGTATTCAATTGTAATTCAAATGATGAACTAATTATTTTATTCGGTATTAACATTATTTTTTTTTCTGTTGTGGGTGTGTGTGGCTTTTTTAAAATCTAGCTCTTCAACCAATACGGACTGTCACCACAGTTGTTCATCAAAGTGTTGAGACGTGAGCTCAGGAAAGACAAGATGAACTGAAGAAGAATGGATCTGCAATGCAACATTTTGGAACTTTTTTCACACTAATTTGACTTTTCACAATTTCAATTGCTTTCCTTGAAGCGAATGAAAAAAACTGATGATAGGAAAGACTTTTCATCAGATTCCAGTGAAATGTAGTTTGACCTCATTATTCTGCTTTGTATTTACTTATACTAGTACTACTTAATACTTCTACTGCTATGAGGATATGTTTGTTGTGTGTATTGCTACTATTGCTTCTTTTGCTTAAAGAAATGTTTTAAGACATATAAAAACATTCTTCCAACTTGTGAGATGTGTGAATTTCTGATGTTTTCCCTCCTAATACAGTTCAGTTACATTGTAAAAAAATCCACTCCTTCTCCCAATATAAAAAGAAGCTGTGAATATGCAAAAGTTTTTCATTTGGAAAGTTTAACTGCTGGACACAAGACACCTCCTGCTTAATTGCATATTGGACCCAAATTCACTTTCACACTAGTTCTGATATCTCAAAATCATGCTCACATATTAAATGTAAAGATTTAATATAAGGACAGAGAACCTTTTTGCTCAAACATTCAGGTAAATTGACTATAAGCAAAACACAAAACACATTTTTGAGTGTAGGGCAAAAACCCTGAAATGAAAAGTGTATTTGTGTTTGCAATACTTTATTTAGTTTCTTTAAGTAGTTTCATAACTAAATTAAAATTGCCTGAATAAATCTGTTGACTAAACTTTCTACCCTCCCAAAACTATATTTGTATTGTAGGCTTGAGCAAAAATGATCAGCATCATAAATAAATCAGCATCATAGCTGATTGACAGCTATCAACACTACCTAGCAAAGCTTAACATCAGGAAACGCATGCCAACCTCAGTTTCAGAAACAACTACAGAGAGTGCAGCTGAGGCAGGTCCCTCATCATACTTTCACTGAGGACGTGAGACAGAGCCGGCCCTAGACCTTCGGGGGCCCTAAACAAAATTTAGTTGGAGGCCCCTCTGACTGTCAGGCGTTGTCACTATATATGACACAGAAACAATGGCTCTTGTTTTTAAATAAGACCCAACAAATCTTTCTTAAATTCTTAAACCTGCCACAAAAACACAATAGCAAATTTCTTAAACCTGTTTTACAATAAAGCTGATTCTGATGAAAAACAATAACTAGGCTATACTCTATATTATTATATCTACTATGTTTGATGTCAAACAGGAAACGATACCACCAGTGCTACTGAGTGCAATGGCAGTGCAAGACCCAGTAGATACTGATGAACTTAGTTCTGAATAAAAAGACTGATAAAGTGATTTTGACCAAAGCTTAAATCTTTATTAACAGCCAGACAAGAGATTAAGAGACAAAAACTACAAAACAGTTGATAGCATCACTTTTCTCAACCAGCTTCTTTATGAGTGATCTAAACATGTAATGACAGAAAATACTTTTACTGTCTGAGTGTCTTTTTGGAAAAGTTGAAATGTCTCTGTCAACCTGTGTTGGTTTTACTGCTCACCACATCAACTGGTCATTAAGGACTGATGGCCAGTCAGCTGGATCCACTGGAGGAGTAGAAACCGGAGAGCCAGGTGTGGTAGTAAGCACGATTGTACTGCTCTCCACTTCAGTAGGCACAGGTAGACCTATAAGGGAGATTAACACGGAAAATAAGTCATTTTAGTAAGTTGACATGTTCATACACTGGGTGTTCCTAGAGGTGAATAATTGTTTAGTTATTGGTGATGTAGGCCTAAACTTACCAGCCCTGTCAGCTTCTTGGATGAAAACAATGATTGAGGTAAAGGTGGAGACTGATGGACCCGGTATGAAATAATTAACAAATATAAATAAATTGAATGAACTGAAATGTCTGATCTTATAATTCAAGAAAATCTACCAGAGTTTGATGCTGTCTCCTTTTAAAAAGTGACTTTAGATAAGATGTCTTTTCAACACTGGCAGCTTTGGAGGAGGCTCCATGATGTTTCTCAACAATCAATTCTTTAAAACAGCTACTACACACTCCCTACCAGACAGATTTGATATATAATGAAATAACAGGGCATCTCTATAGGTTTAACTAAAACACATAACCTACCAGCAGAGTCAGCTTCTTGGGTTATGTGACCTGTTGAAATCTGACCTATCTGGTTTTGTTCTGTTAAATGCTTTAACGTTATAACTTTAGATGTGAACATCTCAGCTCCAGAGATGGTTAGATAGAAAAAAGATAGGCTAATGGCTTAAACTGAAGAAGACCCATGTCCTAATAACACTATTAACCTAATCAACTGACTTTAATAATACAAGTTAATCCTATATTATTGATACTATACTACGTTTATGCAGTTTGTAAAAATTGTGATGCTAATTGCGGTTTGCATGTTAGCAAGCTATAGCGTTAGCATTGTTGATACCAGCGTGGCTAACTAAGACTAATGTATGACCTTTAGTGCAGATTATCTAAAATACAGGCATAGGAAAACAGAGCCTGTGGCCTTACGTACCTTTATCTTCTTGCCTCCTCTCTTCTGTTGTCTTTTTACATGTCCAGACAAATATGATCTTCTCTTGTCAGACTTCAAGCCTGATGGACCCAGCACAACGACTGATGTCGGTGATGTCACAGGGTCAGTCCGGGTTAAGAGCCACAGCTGATTTTCCAAAGTAGCCTATATAACTAAATAACCACTATGCTTATTATGGTGCGTAATATAAAAAGCTGTCTTTCATTTTATTTTTATTATCTTACTTTTTTTTTTCAGTGATTTTGTTTTCACCACTAGCAAGCAGTGACTGTAGGGGGCCCTCTGCTGGCCACGGGGCCCTATGCCGCAATGGTCGCTTAGTGGCTGGCCCAGTGTTCTGACGATATATGCTGCCCTATCGAAAAATGCTACCTTGTGTGTTCCCTTTTCCAATCTCATAAAGTTATAACTCTCACAGCATTATGACATATTCTGTTTTTTTGATGACATTGTAACATCATTTCAGGGGTAGCGTATTCTGATAGACTCCCCTATCAAATAATGCTCCCACTACAGAATCATTTTATATTGCACCACTACTCACTCCATGTGTACTGTATGATCAGCCACTGTCTCGACGGCATGCCCAACAGCAAGGTTGCACAGAATTATGGGCGTGGAAACAGACCGCGCTTGTGGGTCATGTGCATGCGCAGAACCGCTAAGTAGCACATCTCGATAGGTAGCATAAATCGACAGAACACCCGCTCTGAAATTAATTAAAAAGGTAGTATTATTGAGTTATATATCTTTTTTGTGCATGTAACAGGTGCATGTACCTGCTTCCAGGTACTTTTTTTCATATCACCTCACCTCCGTCGAGGTTCCAAGAGAGCTGAGGGATACTAAAATGTAATGTGAAAACACGACAGACTGCTGATTGGTCAGAGAGAATTGTCACTATTCACTGCATCATCATTGCGTGCGCCAGATAGAGGCCAGCAACAGAAGGTTTTATATTTTACGGTTTCGTATGGAATTTCATCACTAAATCCACTTTTGAGAAATTTTGAGGTGAGAAATCAGCTGTGTAGATTTCAAATTGTCATGTAAATATTCAAGACTTGGGCCAGATAAGAAAGCTTGAACTTTTACCAACATTTTTATTATCAACAAAAACAGACACCAATTAGATTACAAAAGTTCCACCAGAGTGTGTCAGAGATCGGTGCAAAAAGAGCCCCATTCTGTTACCAGAACAGAGACCCGAGTCGACATGAAAACCATGTAACGACTGACTTTCACCTCCTTTTGGACCTCCTTTTATAGCTCTGTTTCTTGGCTTCACATCATCACTTGGCTCTCTTTTCTACTGCACCTGAATCTGGGAAATTCACTGACTGCCTGCTCCTCCTCTCTGTGTCCTTTGCATGCACTCCGCTTGATCATGCCATTTCATCCATAACCTGACTTTTATGGAATAACCTGGTGTTTTTTGTGCTCTGTGCTGGAAACAGGACATTCTTACTGTGATGGACTATATTGATGTATGTTTTGTAATACAATTTTCACAAAATCTGCTTCTATATTTTCCTTTGTAAGTGTTTTTGATGCTACTACTGTGCTCCCTCCCTTTTCTCCCAAAGCACACGAACTTGCTTACACAGGTGCTACTGCAGAGCCTGGGCAGTTAGATACAGAAAGGAGCACATACACTCAGAGCTGTAGAGTTTTAACACTGTGATCCTAACTTTACACTATAAAATAACACTTTAAATAATGACAATGTAGACCACCATTGCTCTAGTAATTAATGATAACAAAGGCTAAATTAGGCTAAAATGCTCCAAAATAATTCACAACACAGGCACTCTGAGTATGTTTGGAAGCTCCACTATCGAAAAAAAGAGGGTCTTACTTGGAAGTCCTGACGAAGCAGTAGAGACCATGTCTGGTAATCAGTTCCGACAATGTGTTTTACCATGCCCATTCTACATCACGGCTGGGGATACTCATGAGATGTGTGTATCCTGTCTGGGGATGTCGCACGCCCAGGCAGCTCTCGAGGGGGCTGCCTGCGGGCATGGCGAGGCCCGGTCCCTGAGGGTGCTGAGGTCTCGTGCGGCTCTCTTTCGGAAGACGGTCGGATGCGCTCTCCCGATGCCTCGGGTGGAGGAAGCACTTGCGAGCTATCTTTCTCCCACCCTCGCTTCATTCCTTCAGACGCCAGCACTCCCCAGCAAGCCGTGTCGGATGACATCCGCTTTGGTGGGCAAGGCCTTCATGGCAGCGGGTCGAGCTGGTGCAAGCCTGCACACTATGGGTACCTTGCAGGCGTACCAGGCCCATCTTCTCAAAGACTGTGAGAGGGACCTTGGGGGAGATCCCTCTGAGGATCTGACCTCAGAGGTCCCCATCCCTAGTGGCGGCTCAGGCAACAGGCTCTGTTCCCGCCGTCTTGGCGCTTGGGACACGCTAGACGCCAGCGAGCTCTCACCAGTCTGCCCACCTCAAGGGGTTGCAGCTGGAAAATGATCGGGCTCACACACCGTGGGTCACTGGCGAGTTTTCCCTGGCGGTCCTCCGCTTCAGGGTGCCACCGGGGACCTACGCATAACACCGGCCACCAGCCCCGAGGGCTTGATGGCTACAGGCTGCAGTTCTGGGTCCACCCCCAGCAGAAGTTCAACGGGGTGGTCTGGACTGCGGTGCACGCGGGGCAGAGCCAGGTGTTGGGACAAGAAGTTTGCTCTCTGCTGGAAAACGGGGCCAGAGAGCTTATTTCCCCGCCAGTCAGGGAGTCCGGGTTCTACAGCCGGTACTTCATAGTTCCCAAGAAGGACGGATGGGTTGCGTCCGATTTTGGATCTGCGGTCCCTGAACCAATCATCAGTTCCAAAGATTGGTTTGTCACGATAGATCTGCAAAGACGCTTATTTCCAGTCTCCATCCGTCCCTCTCACAGGAAGTTCCTGAGGTTTGCCTTCGGGGGCTGCGCCATCACTGTAAAACACTTTCAGAGGGTGTGCTCCTGGCAGCAGCGTCCAGTATAATACCTTCTGGACTACTACACATGAGAGCCCTGCAGTGGTGGCTAAAATCCAAGGGATTCTCCCAGAGGGGAAATCCGCTCCGTCTGATACGGGTTATGAGCAGGTGCCTTCGTTCCCTGTCTGTATGATGGAAATCTTGGTTCCTGTCCCAAGGTCCCGTGTTGGGAGCGATCTGTTGCCGAACAATTAATTCGACAGACGTGTCACTCACGGGATGGGGCGCGGTCATGGACGGCCGCTTCGCGAGAGCCTCTTGGCAGGAGCATCATTTCTCCTGGCACATAAATTGCCTGGAAATGTTGGCGGTATTCAGAGTTCTGAGGAGTTTTCTGCCCGCTCTCCGCGGTCGCCACATCCTTGTCAGAACCGACAATACAGCAGTGGTGGCTTATTTGAATCACCAGGGGGGTCTGCGCTCGCGCCCATTGTGCAGACTGGCGCATCAGATCCTCCTGTGGTCCCAGCCGAGACTGCTGTCCCTCAGAGCGATGTACATCCCTGGGACTCAGAATCAGGGAGCAGACCTGCTGTCGAGACAGGGGCTAAGGCCCAGGGAATGAAGACTCCACCCCGAGGTGGTGGAGTTATTATGCGAAAAGTTCGGCCCCATAGACGTGGGCTTTTTTGCATCTCGAGAGACTACTGTCCCCTGTGGTTCTCCCTCTCGCCCCCAGCCCCGCTAGGCTGGATGCCATGGTGCAGACGTGGCCGAGGCTGCGTCTGTATGCTCTTCCCCCAGTTGCTCTGCCCCCGGGGGTTCTGGAGGAGGTCCATCAGGACGGTGTCACCCTACCGTCAGTAGCCCCATGTATGGCCGGCCCGAGTGTGGTTCTCAGACACAATATAGCTCCTAGCTCCTGAGGAGAGACTGTCATGTCCTTGTATGTTTATGTAGCGCAGTATTGATACTGAACCCCATAGTAACATGGACAATTGGAGACAGTGTGTTTATGAGTGTTAATCTGTGTGTGGTCTCTGTGTGTACATGTGTCATTTGCCTTGATTACCTGTGTACAACCCAATGGTTTATTAATCCATCACAGACAAATCATTTGCATAATGAGGCAGTAATGCATAGAGAAATGTAAAAAGGAAAGGCAGAAATAAATACCATTGGGAAAATAAATAGGGTAGAAAATGCAAAAGAATAATAAAACAAGCAAAAATAATAAAACGCACAATAAATAAAAACATTTAAAAAAGAAGTAATTAATAAATAAAGTTGAAGATTATAACATGACAATAAATAAATAAGGTAAATAATACAAAGCTTAGATACTGTTTATTTTTGTATTTATTTATTTTAACACAGGGCAGGTTGGCACCGATGATCTTTCTGCAGTCCTGACTGTCCGTTGTAGTCTGTCCCTGTTCTCTTTGGTGGCAGATCCAAACCAGACAGTGATGGATGTGCAAAGGACAGAATGGATGACGGCTGTGTAAAAGTGGATCAGCAACTCCTTAGGCAGATTGAGCTTCCAGAGCTGGCGCAAGTATCTGGAGCCAGGCCATGGAAAAAGTTATAAGATGTTAAAATCTATCCTAAAACAAACAGGGCAGTGTAGAAGTAGTTCACCTTTCTATTCCTAAGACAATTTAGACCAATCGGTGCATTTGAACTTTGGAAATCTTGGAAAGAAAAAGACATCTGAACATTCATCGAAAGACCTCAGAGTCCACTTGAAAAAGTATGTCTGACCTCTTCCACACTACTGAAGACTTTATCAAAAGTGAAACAATTCTCAAAATGAGAAAAGTTTTTGCTCCTCTGAATGTGAAGATGGTTGTTGAGATCTGATAACCATCAGGTATGCAGGCATTGAGAGGCCACTGGAGCATTACTAAACAAACCGATTGCTGCAGTGAAAGAATGTTTTCTGACCAGGTGGAGGATCAGGTTTCACAAGATGATCAATAGATCAGATAGTCCTCCTGGAAGTCTAGCTATTTTCTTAATTCAAATGAGGGCAGGTCTTGCGTATGAAATAAACAATCCACAACAACTATATTACTGTCTCCATGAATTTCCAACAGTGAAAAGTCCATCACAAAAGGGTGGCTATAAATATGCAATAAACTAAACCACACAAATGTTCAGTCCAAAGAAAACAATGCCAGAGCTGTTTAAATGTTTGCAAGCCAGGGGAACAAATTTGCCACTAAAATGCAAAATGCTCACTGCATTTAAGGTGTGAACGGGGCCTGACCCCGATCTGACCCAGTTGCAGAAAGCACTCTGCATTTTTGGAAGTTAACAGGTTCTCATAGTCAGTGCAGACTGTGTCTTTAGTTACACTGATAACTACCTAATACGAGAGCCAAATGGAGAAAAAATGCACTGTGTGCTTCAGTAGAGTGAGAAATGAAGAAATGGCCAAACACGACTCATTAGTAAAAGCACTACACAGAGCAGTGTGCAGTATTGTTAGCAGTAATCATTTCTGATTGAATAATCTCTTGATCTGGTTGTACGAGCATAGCCTCTGTCAATGAATTCAAACTTTATTCTAGTCTTCAGTGCCACCATCAGCATGCCATGGTGGACGCACATAAGAGCATGCTCCCTCTGCCAGAGCTTATATAGTATAGTTGGGTTTGTGAATCGAAAGCTTTCTGCTTTTCCCCTGCTCTAGAATTTCTGACACCACACGTGTTTGTTAAATTCTCATTCAGTTGCAAAAAGTGCAGTTTTACAGCTGTTTCTAAGGTTCCTGAGTTTGGAGATAAGTCGGTGCCAGTTGAGGGCAGGTCTTGGTGAATTTTGTTTCTAATAATTAGAATGTTATCATTAAAGAAGCTCATGAAGTCGTAACTACTGAGAGCTATGGGAATACTTGGCTCAATAGAGCTGTGACTCTGTCAGCCTGGCTACAGTGCTGAAAAGAAACCTGGGGTTGTTCCCATTTCCCTCCATTAATGACAAGTAGTACGCTGCTCTGGCATTACGGAGGACCTTCCTATAAGTTTTAAGACTAACTTGCCAAAATAAATGCGAATTTTCCAGTTTGGAACGCCAATTCCTCTCAAGTTTCCACGATATTCGTTTTAATTTGAGAGTTTCAGTATTATACCATGGAGCCAACCGTCTTTGTTTTATTATTTTCTTTTTTAGAGATGCTACAGAGTCGAGTGTCATTCGCAGCGAGCCTGCAGCACTAACAAGATGATCGATTTGGGGACTGAAATTAGCATAGGAGTCCTCCGTTACTTTGTGATCTGATAATGAATTTAGAGCTGATGGAATCGCATCCTTAAATTTAGCTACAGCACTATCAGACAGACATCTTGTATAAAAATTTTTGCCCAATGGCGTGTAGTTCAGCAATACAAACTTAAGTTATCAAAACAGTGGTCGGACAAAGAGGGATTCTGTGGGAACACTATTAAATGTTCAATTTCAATACCATATACCAGAACAAGGTCAAGGGTGTGATTAAAACAGTGAGTCGGTTCATGGACACTCTGAGAAAAGCTAATTGAATCTAATAGAGATAAAGGCAGTTCTAAGGCTCTCATTATCAACGTCCACATTAATATTAAAATCCCCTACAATAATAACTTTGTCCGTTTTAAGGACTAAAGTTGACAAAAACTCTGCAAATTCAGATAAGAATTCAGAGTACGGACCAGGTGCTTGGTACACTGTAATGAAAAGAAGTGATTGAGGTGATTTCCAACTTGGGTGTGAAAGACTAAGAACAAGACTTTCAAATTAGTTATAATTTAGTTTAGCCTACTTATCAGCTCTAAACCTAGAGTCGAAGATAGCTGCAACTCCACCTCCTCGACCTGTGCCTCAAGGAATGTGAGTATTAATATGACTGGGAGGGGTGGATTCATTTAGGCTAACATATTCTCCATCACCCAGCCAGGTTTCAGTAAGACAAAATAAATCAAATCATGATCTGATATTAGTTCATTTACTAGTACACCTTTAGAGAGAGAGATCTGATGTTCAAGAGTCTACATTTAATTTTCCTATTGTTTTGCACTATTGCTCATGGTTTAATTTTTATGAGGTTTTTAATGCACAGCTCCTCTGTTTACCTTTGATTTAAATAATTTGATGGTCGGGGGACAGACACCGTCACTATAGGATTTTCACTAAGTAACTCCTGAAATAGAGGAGCAGATGAGTGTGTTAGACTGCGACTCTGCCTCCTGGTCTCAACTCTGGGTTGTCATGGATTTGGTCCACTAATAAACTTGGCCAGCTTTCTAGAAATGAGAACTGCTCCTTCCCAAGTTTGATGGATGCCGTCTCTCCGGATCAGACCAGGTCTTCCCCAGAAAGTCTGCCAATTATCTACAAAACTCTGGACACCACCTCGACAACCAGCGGCGGAATGACGACATGCGGCTATACATGTCATCACTGGTCAGATTTGGCAGGGGTCCAGAGAAAACTACGGTGTCCGACATTGTTTTTGCATATGTATACACCGACTCAACATTAATCTTAGTGACTTCCGACGTGAACAACAATCTTACTGTATTTATGTTTATCCTTAGCTAGCAGTTTCAAATAAAACTCAGTGTCCCCTGCTCTGGCCCCAGGGATGCACTTAACTATGGCCGCTGGCTTTGCTAACTTCACGTTTCTCAAAATGGAGCTGCCAATGATCAGAGTTGGTTTCTCAGTGGGTGTGTCGTTGAGTGGGGAAAATCTGTTAGAAACGTGAACAGGTTGATGATGCCCCGTGGACTTTGAATGCTAACGACTATTCCTCCTTCAGACAGTCACCCAGCCCCTTCCTGGCTGCACAGGGGATGCCGGGGGACGGCTACCAGAGGCTAACTCAGGCCGTTCCGCACCGTCTGTTGGGCTAGCTACAGTAGCTAAAGACTGATCTACCAAGGCGTGGAGCCGGACTTCTAAATCACTGAGCCTCGCCTCCATGTCTATAAATGAACTACACTTGTTACACGTACCATTACCGCTAAAGGAGGCAGAGGAGTAACTGAACATCTGACACACCGAGCAGGAGAAAGTAGGAGAGCAAGGGGAAAAAGGAGAAGCCATCGCTAGCTGCTGAGCTAAAGTTGCTAATGGCTAAGCTAAAGTACTGTAGCATTAGCTACCAAAACTTTTGAAAACTACTATGAGATTGAACAGCAGTCACTAAGAGATGGAAAGTAGTGTGAGTGCTCACGCAAAATTACTGTAAGTGTTTAGCGGACAGTTAGTCGCTGTAATGACAATTAACAAATTTAACTGTTTTTTGTAGAGCAGGACAACACGCTACCAACACACAAGCACCGAAACGGAAATGAGTCACTTACCGCATTACGTCAGCCATGACAGCTTCTGGAATATGTTGTGTAATAATTCTACAGGGGGAGAGAGAGAAAGAGAGGTATATTTCATATATTGCAACTGCCCATCAGGTGGTTCCCCCAAGAACCGATACAAAAGTACAAAAAGTTACATTCCAGTAGTATTGTAGTACCTTACAGTTTCATATACCTGTCTCAGCTTGCGCTTGAGTAGTGTCAGATCACAGGAAGAAGAGAAGACGATGTCCTGACCAGGAGAGAGGGCGTAAACAAACTTCAGGCCTCTCGACTGGGCTTCCGCTATGAGAGTACGCAGCTGACCTGAGAGGTGGAGAGTAGAGGAAAAATCTAAGGGGCCTAAAGTGTGGCAAGAAAACATCCCCCACACCATTACACCACCACCACCAGCCTGCACAGTGGTCACAAGGCATGATGGATCCATGTTCTCATTCTGTTTACGCCAAATTCCGACTCTACCATCTGAATGTCTCAACAGAAATCGAGACTCATCAGACCAGGCAACATTTTTCCAGTCTTCAACTGTCCAATTTTGGTGAGCTCTTGCAAATTGTAGCCTCTTTTCCTATTTGTAGTGGAGATGAGTGGTACCCGTGGGGTCTTCTGCTGTTGTAGCCCATCCGCCTCAAGGTTGTGCGTGTTGTGGCTTCACAAATGCTTTGCTGCATACCTCGTTGTAACGAGTGGTTATTTCAGTCAAAGTTGCTCTTCTATCAGCTTGAATCAGTGGCCCATTCTCCTCTGACCTCTAGCATCAACAAGGCATTTTCGCCCACAGGACTGCCGCATACTGGATGTTTTTCCCTTTTCACACCATTCTTTGTAAACCTAGAAATGTTGTGTGTGAAAATCCCAGTAACTGAGCAGATTGTGAAATACTCAGACCGGCCCGTCTGGCACCAACAACCATGCCGCGCTCAAAATTGCTTAAATCACCTTTCTTTCCCATTCTGACATTCAGTTTGGAGTTCAGGAGATTGTCTTGACCAGGACCACACCCCTAAATGCATTGAAGCAACTGCCATGTGATTGGTTGATTAGATAATTGCATTAATGAGAAATTGAACAGGTGTTCTTAATAATCCTTTAGGTGAGTGTATATTGTGCTCCGTGGTGTTATCGTTTAATCTCTGTGGATTATTACCATGTTGAATGTTGAACTCTGTCTATGTTAACTCTTTTGGACTGCTACCTGTATTTTTGGTGTATTGTCTGCCACTGCCTGTAAGCCCAGGGGCCTGTATCAAGAAGCAGGTTCAGAATTTATTTTTGTTATCTGGCTACACCAACCCTAACAATCGCAATAGAGATAAGCGGTCACACTAAAATCGCAATCGAAAAATTAATTCATGCCATAAAATGTGCTCAAATAGTGGTGGAAAGACATTTACAAACACAACATTTACGCTACTGAAAACTCCCCAACATTACCTGCACCCACATTGCAAAAGGTGTGTTTACATAAATGTTACAACTGCATCAGAGAGTCTAGCTTCTGCATCTGCCTCAGCACTCGGTCAAGTTAATATGAACGTTGTTTGTTTTTGTATTGATTGATTGTTTTGTCAGCCATACAAGTGGGCTGATATTAACTACTTTTTCAAAGACGACTTCTAACTTTCATGTCAGTGGTTATTACTTGCCTCATAATTTAGTGATTTTCACGAAATATTTTTTACAGTATTTGTCAGGATGCCTCAATGATGGAAACAAATAAAAAAACATCTTATAAAAAAGAGGAAAATCAAGTTCAAGTTCCATATGTATGTCTAACAGCTGGACAGCCAACCCATGGCTGGTTCTATCAGAGGACAGAGACGGGTCTGGATGGAGATGTTGAAAACAACCTGAAGAATTGTGGTTCCGTTGCAGTTTTTTGCTCTGTCGTGTTCCGATCGTGCAGATGAAGGACCAGGTTGCTCCGCCTCCGTCTGCTCGCCTCAGAGTTAGTTGCTCGGTGCTAAGCTACTTCGTTGCTTCTCTTAGCATGTGAGGTTAGCTGGCAGACTTGTGTCATAGCTGCCAGCTAACTTGGGCGGTTTGCAATGGCCTTAGCAGACATTCACGTCGCAATAGTAAGAAAGAGAGTTCTGTTCTGCTTCGTGTCTGCTCTAAGAAGGACACGTTGGGAGACAGTTGCTGCTGTCGGCAGCTGCAGTGGTCAAGTCCATAGCATTTACTGTATAAAAGAAGTAGATGTAATCATGGTGACATAACCCATTGTTTTGTAGACTGCAGTTTGAAACCTCAAGTTTGGCAGTTTGGCCGCAGCCATGTTGGTTTTTTGCAACCAGGCACCGGACATAACTATATTTGGACGAGACGGTGGCGCTTAAAAGCTTGGTTAGCTAGGTGCATCTGTAATTCACATTAACTGTGATTTTAACCAGGATGTTTATTTTGAAAAAAAAAAAGATCATCCGACTCCTAATACAATTTTTCAACAGCACTGATTAAATTTACACTGTGCAGCTAATACGAGTCACTCTGGTCTGTTGAACAGGTCGCCATGCTAGCGCCTATTGTCCCCTAAATGGGACCATAATTTACTAAATGAACATCATGTTGTATTGAAGAACTTAAAACTAGCAACTGAGACTCATTATTATATTATAAACTCATAAGTGTCATAAAGTGGCAATAAATCAGCTGGGAAATAATGGAACCAGACCTCTTGTTTCAACCACAAGAGTCACCTGCTGGCCGTTAGTAAGAATGCAGGTTTAAGGCACTGAAGGATGGCTTTATCCATGAGAGCTGGAGGTTGCAGCTTGGTCCAGGTAAAACAGAGAGGTCTGAAGCTGAACTGCTGTTTTGTTGACAAGTTGACATGACATCATGGGTCAGGTCTCACGGACCAATAGTAGTAAAAGTAGAGTTCAACGTCTCAGTGGTTTAGGACACACAAATTAACAAATTAATCTGTGAAGTCTGTGATTGAGAATGTGTTGGTTGTGTGAGCCCAAGTTTAAGACCTCTTGTTAATAAAAAATCCCTTTGTGCAGTTACTTGAATGCAATGCAGTCACCACAGATAGTCTGATAAGAAGTGAAGAAGACGTCCCCAAATGGTGCTTTGTTAACAACCCAAGCCACTCTGTGTTCGACTTAGTTCAGATTTATATCTGTGAACTGACGTGTGGTTTCTGCAATATAATATATAATAAATATAAATAAATACCAATAATTAATTATTTTACCAATTCTACAATGCTACATAAAGCTACTATTTAACTACACTAAACAGAAAATATAAATTTAACTAAATTATAATATCAAAACAATAACAATAAGCAAACAAAGTGCATTACTGCACTAAAGCCTTTTGACTGTATGAGTTGAACCACACATACACTGAATAAAATAAATGAGGACTGTTCACAAAATAAATTAACTTAAATCATTACATTACATTAAATCAGAACAGTAATATCTGCAAACCACTCAACAGAGTTATTGTCAGGACTTACAGACACACAGAATCTCTCAGTACACAAAAAGTATCTTAAACAAGGAATCCAGAATTGAATAATTGAAAGGAGATCAAATATATCCTGGCAAGGAGGCAACTGACATGAGCAACACTCTGACTGCTACAGAGCAACTGGATACAATAGTTACTGGTGTCCTTCTCTGATTGGCCAAGGCCTTAATTGGTAATTAACACTACATGGTGGTGCAGAAAGGCGCTCAAGGCTCTAATGCTGTCCCAGTGGTCCCAACAGTAGGATACTTGGGTACTTTCCAGATGGGAAGGTATGTTTACCTGAAACAGAAGCAGGATGTGCTGACAAAATGTACCAATATACTTGTAAAACCTTCTCTAAACAAATCAAAACAAAAGGTAAAAAAACGAAGCATACAGTAGGATTAACGACTGTGGCATGTATTTAGAATTTCACAAGAAAACCATTTTGAAGGTTCCTTATAGAAGCATCAAGCAGTACCTATATGCTTTAACCTATCAGTACTTGTCTAAGTAGAGAACATTTAGGAAGGAGCATGAGCCATCATCATTGTAAAGATTTCTCCCCTTGGGAAGCTCATGCAAGCTACATATCTTTGACTTGTGTAATGTAAAACCTCTTGACTGACCATGCTCCTAGATTAAAAAAATCTATCTGCTGTCAGAGGAGTGCTTCAGCAAACTGGCCACCAGGGGGCGATCAAGATCTTTCAGCTGTACTTGCTGCCAAGTTGTCCATCTTTATATACAGTACAGTGTTGAGTAATATACAGAGAAGAGACTCAGTTTTATTCTGGTTTTATTTACTTATCATGCAGCTGCCGTGATGGGTACAGTTTCAAAGTGAGCATAGAGCTAGTGTAAAGGTTACAGACAATGTTAGACATTGAATGAAGCATTACTAAATCCACAAAAACACGAGTCTGCTTCAAATGTCTATCTTCATTGCATTGCTAACTAATAGTAACACACACTTCATTAAACTTGACAGAAACAAAATAAAACTCACCAAAACGTCTTGGTTTCTCTTTCCACTGTTGGACTCTGGTTTGTTCAAATTAACCCTTAATACACTGAGTTAGATGTGAAACTATTCTGGCTCTTTAGTTGCTGGTACTACTTATGATACTCTGTTAGCTCGCTGAACGAGAGTCTGTTGCTGTTAACCTATATGTTGGCATTAATCTGTGTAGTAGTTTCTTTTAATTGTTAGAACTACCAGAAATGATTTGTGTGATAGCTAAACAGAATTGTCCAGTCAACATAATTATGAGTTAGAAATGTTTTGATGAGGATTTCCTTGCTGTTTTATTCTGTCACTATTCTGAAGTTATGACATTAACAATATTTAAATGAAATGAGTTGTTCTCTGGTAATTAATTAAAGTTAAAGATTATTATTGTATCATTTTATGTGTTTTGCTATCATGAAAGTAGTAATATGGAAACGTGCGTAAAAATAGGCATTTTGCAATATACAGTAATCCATAATTACATTTAACTCCTCTAAGACAGAGAGAATCTTAACAAAAAGGGAGCCAACCTGTGACCCTTCCCCTCTCTGTTCACACCCCTGAGAGAATCTCAGATAAATGAGAATAATTTCCTTTTCTCAGTCTCTTGAGCTAAAACCCTTCATCCAATCATACTTTATCCCCCAATCATACTTAATCTACATTTGAAGTTTTTATTTTTGATCAAAGTTCCATCTTTTGTCCCAATTCCATATACGTTTGATTAAGAACGCATTCAGTATTTTTGGCAAAAATTCACATTTAGCCCTTATAGAGTTTAGATCCAGAACCTGCGTCCATTTGTTCCTCTTTATAAATTGAAAACCTCTCTCCTTTCACTTTAGCCAAATAGAATTGTCATTAAACAGGTTTTGTTTTACAATTATTCAACCTCTATTTATTGCATATTATTATCATTTAAATAACTATTATTTACTGTCTGATTTGTATTCACATTATTTTTAGTGTTCACCCTATCACCAATTGCTATCTGTGTGTTATAATTTAACAGACTTCTAATCCCTGTATTTAGAACTTAACGATTTAGATATTTTAGACTAAACTGATAATTAAATTAATTAATATGCAAAAGTTTCTCAGAACCTCCCGACATCTGATGGTGCCCCAACGACTATTTGATATTAAATCCATTATTTATTGCGATTAAGAGATTAGGAGCCCTGACGCTCCCCGGTACTGGGGGCAGCAAGAGATTTTCGCACAAAAGCTAGGAGGCTCAGCTTGAATCTCAAACCAACCATTTATCAAACACCAAAATTTCCAACCCCATTGGAAGTTTGAGATTCATTTGGGAAAATAATAATAAAGAATTCCTTGCATTTCAATAGGGTGCTTGCATGTTTCATGCTCGGGCCCCAAATAGCTTATGCTGCGCTGTCAGACACTGAATGATCACCAGCAGTAGGTGATGGTCCCATTTATCTTTTAATATTTGATAAATAAATAATTTGAATTATGCATCCACAAGGTGTGTCAAGATGTGTGTCAACTACGTGACAAGTGGTATACAGTAAGTGTGTATATTGTTTAAAGAGTTTTGTGCTAACTGAGAAAATGTGTATGCTAGCAGCCGGAGACCTCATGGCTCCGTCGTGTCCGAGTCCCGCCATACACAAGTGTTTACTTTGTCGTTGATGTTTAAGCAAGCTACTGCTACGTCAACATGTTTTTGCTGTAAGGTTTCTTGTATATTTATCACTATAGGGATGAGTTCATGTCATGCTGAGACAATGAATAATGTTAAAAGTACAATTCATTTAAGTGTTATTTTAGAACTCAGTTAAAAAGGAGTATTAAAATGTCATTTGATAACTTTGGTTAAAACTATTTACATTTCATGTGGTACTTTAGTTAAAAAGATAATTTAGAATGCATTAAGAAGATACTTGTGACTGTGGTCCTGAATCTGATGAGTGCATGAATATTGAAATGTATGTTTTTGGTTTACATTGTTCAAAAACTTATTCAATACACACAAGTGAAGGTGAGAGCTGCGTGTATGTGTTTCTTCAACCTTCTCCTGTTACACAACAACTACAGTTACAATAATAAAAAATAATAAACCACAGAGAAGATCACAACAATACAACCTTAATGAAAAACACATCAATACATGTACAGTGCATTTACAAAAGCTAATAGTCACATGCTTGGCCATGTGGCATTAATGCTACATTGTTATGCTATGTTATGCCCAGTTAAGTTACCAGCGTACAGGAAGAGAAGTTGCTGTTAACACTTTATTTTAAGATGCTTGTAATACGCAGTAACAGTTAATAAGACACTTGTAAAACTTTGTAAGCTGCTTATAAACATAAATAAGTCCATATATGTTACAACAGTGTAAACAAGTTGACGCTGTGGAGATTAAACACGTGGACTGGCCGTCGGACCGAGGGCTGTTTTAGCCTGCCATTAATTATCAACTTAATAGCGATAGCAAGCTTTTTTAATAGCAGGAGAATCCACACACCAGGCCTCTCACTCTCCTGCAGTGCCCCCACTTGAGCTGCGCCAAATATGATATCCAGATTTTTGTCAAACCAGAAGAAAAAGAAGAAAAGCTGAATCTGTCACAGGCCAGCCAAAGTCCCTCAGACCTATAGACCGTCAGCCTCCCTTCTTGTTTTAACCTGTGATGGTATGATCTCTGTCATCACACATTTACACAGCGGTCAGTCATTGCGTGAGTGTGTGTAATAAAATTGCACAGGAGAACGACAGAAAGAGAAAAGACAGAGCTGAGATGGACAAAAGACCCGTTAAATACCATAAAATACCAACTCTGTATTACAGTATTTACAGCTGTTTTAAATAAACAACAAAAAAATCTTTTCAATTCATCTTTTACAGCCATGCTGTACTTTCATTATAGACAATAAAAGGCTACTCTTTTATGTCTTTTGTCACTACATGTTTTTTTTTTTTTAAAAAGAAGCTTTACACACAACCTTATCAGAGCTAATGATAATATTAGTATATTTTAGCATGCCGATTTAAGCATGCCATTGTCAACTTTAATCATATAAAATGCAATTTTCCAACAACAAAAATGTGGCTAGTAAAAATGCTGTGTGGCGTGTGTAATATTGGACTACTAGCAACATGAACGTGAAGTTCATTCTTAGAAAATCCAGACCCACTGTGTTGTCAGTAAAAAACTACACCTTAAGAAAAGCCCTATATGCAAATGGTCATGACACACGCAAACTCAAAATCCCCACCGCACACACATCTGCTATACTTTGCATACTACACCAAAATTCATAGTGGTTTTATCGTATGAAATATTCTGCTTAATCCATATTTGTTTAGTCTTTTATAAACTATATTTTTACAGCAGTCAAAAAACAGTTTGCTCTCCTGCTTGTAGCACACAAAGAGAGCAATAACTGACTGGGTTATACTCAGAAAGTTGATTTAATAATAAAAGACAAACTCAATTAATCTGATGAATGAATCACTTTATTCAAAATTAGGATTTTGTTCAAGGATGATGATATCATAAAATATTAGGGGTGTGGAAAATAATTGATTTTTAGATGCATCGTAATCAAATCGTGAGACCATGAAGATGCACACCCTACAAAATATTACAGCAGACAAGTAGGCTAACTGCATATTAGACACAGCAGGCTGGAAGGTGTCATTCATGCTACAATGACTTTCATCACCAGCAGCTCTGCTTTTGTGTTGTTTATTTACACAAATATAGCGTATACACTGGTGAAATGTCAGGAAGGTATGAAAAAACTGATTCTGCCCAAGCCTAAGAGCATGTAGAATTTGACACAAAAGGTCTCATGAGGACATTTATTTGGCCCTAATCCAAGGACAACATAACTGTGATGTACTGGCAGGGGGAAGTCCCATGGCATACAATATGTGGACAATGTTCCTCTAAGCGTAGCACTGACAAAAAGATAATGATATAAGAGATAAAAGCTTTCTAATGAAAGTAAATTTAGCAGGAAATGATTTTGGTATAATGTTATAAAAGAGTAATTTCAACAATAAGAGAAGACCAACTTGGGTTTAGGTAAGCAGGAAATAGATGGTGCAACAACTTTAAAATAATCCAATTATGTAACAATAGAATAGAATAAAAATGATTAGCTTAGTCAACAATGAAACGGAAAAAATCAAGTCGTTTTTTGTTTTTTCCGTTTTAAAACAAACAAAAAAAATAAAATGATTTTGATATTTAATGTGTCCCATTAGTGTAGCTTTGTGTGTTACACTTGATAAACCTGCAGCAGATACACTTAAATGTAATCAAGATGAGCTTGATTATCAACATAAGTGGGTTTTTAGTTAGAAAAACAGGACAATATTATTTCAACGTTCAGTTTGTAACTCACTAGCAACTGGAACATGAATGCTTTCCTGAGAATCCTCCAGTTTTTAAGATTTCTTTAGTATCAAATTAATTCAGTGATAGTTGTCAGTACATCCAATGGTACAAAGCAAACATGAACTGTCATTAGTTAATTCGGCTAGCTGTATATTAATGAATCATACACGGATTTGAATGTTCAGGTAATTTTTGTTCAGCCTCTCTACACGTTTGACCTGACCATTATTTTCTTTGTGAAATGGAAGAATTTAGAAAGTTGTGCGGTGCTGCAGAGAGCCTCCAAGTGCAGTAACACGTGGATTATGTGTAATCAAGTGCATCAGACTTCATCCAGCCAGAGGGAATGACTACTGACCGTCCGGTGTGCCGGTTCCACTGGCAACACAACCCATAGTAGGGCTAACAGAGGCAACAGACTGGGGGCACTATTTCACTCATTGCATTTGAATAAAGTCCACTATAGAGCAGACAAAGTCTTTGAAAAGGAAATGTCAAATGCTGTACTCATTTTCATTTTCAAATAGTTGTGAAATGGCATTTTAATTTTAACCTAAAAAGACCTTGAGGACATGGACATATAAATGCAATAGACTGTTTTGCTAACTGTCTTTGAAAATGAAATGTCAAATGCTGTTTGTATTTTCATTTTAATATGGTCCTAGAATTCCCACAGTATATGAAAATGAAAATGAAAATTGGATGATTGCATTTTCATTTTTACTTAAATAACAATATGTGGAAACTCCAGATGCCTGAAAAAAATTGCTGACATGCAAAATATTGTCTATATATATTTTTTAAACTGTCCGGTGCCATATCAGAGAACTGATGGCCAGGTTAATTTTTCATGTGGAAACCTGGTTAGTGGAACAAAACCTAAAACAGGTTCTCATAAATTCAAAATTAGTTTAAAAATCCATTTAAATGTCAGATATACTAGATGACACAGATTTTACATAGACACTTCCTCCAATTTGTATTTTGTCCGGTTGTTGCCAAGGGCCCCTTCATCATACCCATCAGAATACACAAATGACACATTAAAGATGAAATACTGTAAAATACATTTAAGTTTTAATATATATTTGGGGAATAGAATTATATTTAGGGGATTACAGTGGTAGTTGTAGGTGTAAAATGCCAATGTTGGCATGGCTAGCAGGATGGAGTAGAAACGGTAACTGAAATGCACTTAAGGGTTTGAGGAGAGTAAATTATGTTAGTTACACAGTAGTTCACTACTTGGGAAATTTTGCTTGAGAAATGTTTACATATTCTGTGTTCACTTGAGTTCTCAAACCAGAGAAGCAGTGATTGATTTTATGGCTTTCAAGCAGAGTGAATTTCAACTTGGGTACATAAACTTGTTGGTTCAGCGCAAGTTTTACATAAGAGCACGTAGGCAGGTCAGATAACATTAATAAAGAGATTAAGGTACATGTTGATCTGTTGTTTTTTGCATGAACTTAACAAAGTAAATATGTAATCTGTAAATATAAAAAACCTTCCACAGATCTATAAACTCAAAATATTCTACAAATCTAAACAGATCTCCAAATATATCAATAAATAAAATAAAAATCTATTAATGTATTCTACCCCACTATGAATGGATGAATGTGTGAATATCTTGAACATCCAAAACTGCTCTTTTGTGTCTGTGTATACAGTAAGTTACCAATGAATTGCCCTTGAGCAAGTAACTTAGGACAAGAATAAGGTATACCTATCCCGTTTTGAAGGTGTGTTTACCTGAAACAGAAGCAGGATGTGCTGGCATAACATGTCACCATGCTTATAAAACCTTACCTGAACAAATCAAAACAAAGCCTACCTGGCAACAACACAAACAAGGTGAGTACTGGACAGACAAGTGGAAAACACATCAACACATCTTGAAGTAGAAAACCAGCATTAGGATGGAGGTGGTTTGTTGCCTTCACAGATCATTGTGCAGTCAGGTGATTTAACCCCTCAGGATCCCTAGTAGCCTATCATAATGACCTGTACTGCATCCAACCACCAGGGGACCGTTTAGATATTTTGGCTTCACTTTTGGGGAGCTGTCAAGTGGTCAATCTTTATATACAGCATGGTTTCACCTCAAACAGTGTAGTATTTACTTCTCATGCAGCCGCCTTGATGGGTACAGTATCAAATTTCTATCCCGTGCCGACAATGAAAAGTTGCACTATCTGTGGGTTTTCAGCAATGGGTGTGTCCACAACGTGGTGTCGAACATAAAACAGGAAGTTATAACTTCACTGTACATGATCTGTCACAATGCTGGTTGTCCTGTATGCCTCAATTACAATATTTTTACTGTGTATAAAATGTGTATATGTACATAGGAGTCAATACTGTGACTTGAAGAGCAATGCGACATTGGGAATAAAAGTATAAACAGTCAAGCAACATAAATAAACAACACATCACGGAAATGATAAGGCAAAATGATAACACTGACCCCAGATCCAGAGCACGCCCCCATGCCCGACCCAAGGCAGACATCATTTGGTTGGATTTCTAGAAATGCTTACTTTAGTTGTTTATGTCTTGTTTCCTGTATGTTGCAACACCCTCACACACACACACATCCCTACATCCATCATCCTGTCCTGACAGTACTGAAAGCCTCTGGTGTTCATACCCCATACCTGAACAACTTTAATTTGACACAATTCTTGGTGGTTGGTTTATTCTGGTTTTGAAAAACATATTTTGTTAAATGTTTGGCTAGGTGTTTCTCGATTTTGTTGTGGTCACTTGAGCCAGGTCAAAACACATTCATAAAGGTTCTCCCAGTATCACCACCCCACACTCGCTCTGTGCCCCATCTTGGCCATCCCGGTAGAAATTTCCTGGTTATGCAACGGTGATGGGTACAGTTTCAAAGTGAGCTTATTGTGTGAAGATACTGGATGTTCACAGTTACAGACAATGTTAGACACCGTAAAACAAAAGTATCACATCGGATTGATGAAGTATTACTAAAACCACAAAACATGAGTCTACTTCAAATTACTAGAATGTCTTAAAAGGATTGTGATTCTGCAGAAAGATTGTTGACGGGCGATTCTAGGATCAGACCTTAATTGGTGCTCAGCCCCTAATGAGAATGTAGCATGCATACAATGCCTTGCAAAAGTGTTCACGAATTGGTGGAGAGAATAAGTAGGCCTAGAGAGAGAGAACTAGAGAGGAGCTGGAGTAGAGCGGAGCGGTTCAGTCTACACTTTGTGTTGAAAAGTTGTGGGAATAAGGGCTCAGATTAGAAGCGTGATGATACATTTGGGTCATGAGACATGACAATGCACAAAAACAAGAAAAGAAGACTTTTAGCACTGTTTAGATTAAATATTTGATGCTGAAATAAAATTTCCTGCATTCTGGAGACATTTTGTGCTCCAATTTACGGTGGAAATGTCTTTTTTTATATGAGGGAAACTTATATTGCATTGCATTTTTTCTTTCAATAAACCTTTTCTGTAAATAAACCTTTCTCAAAGCATTTTCATTTGTTAGTTAACATTTCTTGGTGCAAGTTGTTTTTCAGAACATTTTTAACAAATGCTTTCAAAAATGGAGACAAAATCAGCCATTTCAAAATGTGGTGGGGACATTTCCCCAGTGCCCCAGTGTAAATGACTCCTATGGAGTCAGTGGACCAGTTAGGGTCAGACAGCAGTGTGGAGCTGTAGGCTTGTGTTTATTCCCTCGGAGGAGGGAGGGTGTTAAAAGTGTTTCTCTAATTTAAGTGTTCAGTCTTCAGTTAAGTCTTGTTACATGCTTGCTTTTTCTTTAAAGAATAGTTTTCTGTTGCTGATTGAGTTTAATTTGTCAGTATTATTAAATTATTAAATAAATCTTTATTTGGTTGCACATAATCTATGAAGCATAAATTATTTCTATTATCATTTACATTATTAGTAACTAATCCAAGTTGCTGAATGCACCATCCTTGGCGTGAATGCGCGACTGGGCGGCAGGTCAGCTGCACTGGACCTAATGTTATTCAAGTCAGCCGTCAACCAACAAGCTAAAGTAAAGTAAAGTAAAGTAAAAGGAAGAGTTGAGAACGAGGTAGATAATGTTCTTTCGCCCCCTTCTCTGTTGCACTTGTCACACCATCCTGGGCTGAGTTCAGACCCGAAAATAGGTAGCAAACTGGTGCAAAGTTTTTGGATTGAACTGTCCCACATGGAAAGAAAACTCCTTCCATTGGTGCCGTTGAGCCAATCAGAATAGTGAAAGTATTAGTTTGGACCAGACTGACAGACATACAAACAGTGTTCCGCTGCAGCTGCACGGTCCGCCAGCACGGTCACGAATCATTAGGTAAAACATTAGAAACTGAAAAATACCAGTATTTAGGGACATTAAACCTGTTTAATGTAAGAAAACTCATATGAAACTGTAGGTTAATTGATTGTCCCTTCTCTTACTTCTCCAAAATCTTTTTTTGGGGGGGGTTGAATTGCTTTAATTTGAGACATCACTGAAGCCAGAGCATTCCATCATAATCAAGAGGGTTCAATGTCCCCTCCAAATCTTTAAGTGCCAGATGCAGGTTCATTCGATTTACAGAAAATACACATTATATTTACAATATCTTCTCAAAAAGTGTCTATTTTTATGTTCAGGGGTTATTTAAATTAGCCTATGTTTACATAGCAACAGTTTTTGAAGCAACAAAAATATCTGATGGATTCAGCCAATCACTGAGGCAGCTGTACAGTCCACATTTACTCACAACAACTCACAGTGAGATTTTAGATTCTTACATCAATCAGTCAATTTAGCATTTTTTCTTGAACACAGAAGCAGTGGCCTGAAAAAACAATGAGGTAAAGGAAAGGATCTTAATCAAAAAAGAGCAGACAGGATTAAGCCAGAGTGTTTAAACATTGAGTGAACAACTATGTCATGTTGAAGAGAAGCTAACGTATGGTTCAGCTGCAGGTTAGTTACCGTACATAAACTGTACAATCAGTCATTAGTTTTGTTTTTTTTCTTGGTACATGCACAAATTGGCTCACCTACCCACCCACACACTCATTCTGTAGGAATCAAATCATCTGTGGCCTCACCGAGCCCCTTTTTGAGTGGTCTGTCTCTCCAGATGCAACCCACTGCTGTAGTTTTTTAATTTTACCTCACAACATTCAGCTGTAAGCGAGAGCCCACTCTCTGCCTTTTCAGCGGCTGTGCATCCCATATATCAGAAAGCTGAAGAACACAATAACTCCCACGAGGGAGATGGTCGCAGGGGCGGTGAAAAAC
The DNA here is from genome assembly GCF_014851395.1 of Micropterus salmoides. Classification (NCBI taxonomy): domain Eukaryota; kingdom Metazoa; phylum Chordata; class Actinopteri; order Centrarchiformes; family Centrarchidae; genus Micropterus; species Micropterus salmoides. The sequence continues at coordinate 19,249,704 of NW_024041150.1, read as the reverse complement.
TGCTTGTCGTTAATGCGAAAGTACCACACCACAGCAGGGGCGGCTTGTTCATTAGACGACCAGGCGACGCCGCCAAGCCGGGAAAGGCAGGGGATATTTTTCTCACACTTTCTACCACACTGTTAGTGAGCTGTGACTGTTTTTGACAGTTTGTCTCTGAATATCGCTGTCCAATCAGCGTAAAGTCGTGTTCTGTGGAGTCAGCAGAGCTGCAGTGGGCGCATGAGTCCTCCAGCTTGTTGCTCTCACTACTACAAGCAGCTGTAGAAAATGTACGTTCAAGCAGAAAATTCAACCGTGGTGTAGTACAGTGACTTTACCAGCAGTGAGTAAGACACAATATAAATAATACATGTAATTTGTTAAGCTGTGAGGAGAGGAAATGTCCGCTAGCCACTAGGCTAATTTATGCTCCGCAAAATGCCAGAGGCTAAGCTAATAACTGTGACTGTAAAAAAAATATTAATAGTTATTATTAATTGCCCCCCTGAGAGATTTGGCAGGAGCCGCCACGCACCACAGCCAGTATCACCACAAACACTGGCACCACCAGGCTGCCAGTGCTGATTGCAACACCAGAATCCTCCAGAGACCCCTGGCCCGACTTCTGGTCCAGCCCCAGACTGAGCCCCCTCCTCTGGACCACTGTATCCTGTGGTTCTACAACAGCGACTTCCTCCGTGTCATTTAAATACTTCAGATGGACAGAGATGTAAGTGGTAGTAGTAGTTGCAGTGGTGTTGGTTGGGGAGATGGTCGTGGACAACACCGGCATATGTTTATAATCTTTTTATCTTCCTCCTCCAGGTCCTCATCATTATCATCATCATCCTCATCTGAAGTATGCAGTCTTCCAGCCTGTTGTTGTTTGCTCTGTATAACCAGCAAGCGAGCTCTCCTAACCCCCTCGGCTCCTTCTCCTGTCTCCTCACCCTCTCCTCTCTCAGTCCCCGACTCACCGTCATCCGGCTTATTCTCTTGCGAAGGTGGAGGAGTCTGCTGTTCAGGGGTTTCAGCGCTGGGAGACCCTCCACTGTAACTGTCATGGCCTCCGAGTCCGATAAGAGGGGTGCTTCAGCGCACGTAAAAATGGTCTAAATCACCCCATATGTTGATATTTGAACTCAACAAAAAGCCAATATTTAAATATGTACTGAGCAAAATACATATGTAAGCCAAAGCCTAAACCATGGTGTCTACTTTATGTTTCGGTAGGATAACTGTGAGTAACTTCAGTAATGACTATTAAAAAACATCATTAATCAGCCCAAATGGAGAGTATGAAAGCAAATCTCAGAGTAACAGGGCCCTATTAAGAGCATTAAGGTAGTGCAATCTAAAAACAATAAATATAGGCCACAGTGTCCATGTTGCTGCTGACTGCTGCATGAGAGAGAACCTCTCAGCAGCGATAGGGCTGCCTCTACAGAAGCCACAGACATGGTCTGAGTCTTACTGTTTTACCACTATCAAGAAACACATACCAAACTTCATTCAAAATGTTCAACTAAATAACAAAAATGCATGTTCATATTCTGCAGACTGGGTCCAAGGTGGGCCCTGGAAGGTCACAACCTTCCTGCACCCCCACTGCTCGATCCACTATAGCAACTTGGGTTGCGTTAAGTACGAATTCATGATGTAATAACTTTAAAACAATCAAATGATGTAACAATACAACAGAATAAAAATGTTTTTGTATTATATACATTTTTTGTAAATGACAAAAGACACTGCTGTGTGTTATGTAACGTGAGACAAAGGAGGAGACGCACACAGCACAGGTCAGGGTTGACCAGATCTGCAAACCTGCCCATCAATGCATAAGAAGAATATAATGACTGTCAGGTTTAGCTTTTACTTCCTGACTCCAGCAGCATAGTTGTCATTGTTATACAAGAGCCTGTTTTTCTTCAATGAATCTTTACTACACCCTTTTCTAAAGACTTCAGTATTTAAAACCAGCAGACAATCGATAAACATAAAACAAGTACTGAGCTTCTGTCCAAGCAGCACAGAGTAACTGACATCTTGTATTTTAAGCAGAAGGAGGTTAAAGAGACACTGGTAAGTAGAATCAATAACCATACCTTATTCTGCAGGGAATGTTCTTGCTAATATTGACAACATATTCACATATAACCTTAAGTGGAGTTGATTTACAGATCTTAGTGAGAATTGATTAACATGTTTGTCTTCAAATGTGTTTTTTTCAAAGGTCTAACTCATGGATTATGGGGTGATCATCATTGTGCTCACAGGTTGGTGCCTCATTTTGATTTTTCTGCTGTTTGTCTGTGCTAGATAACAAGCTCTGATGATATCTGGCTTACTGTCAAGGTGGACAGCAGACAAGCCAGTTTCTGATAATCCAAAAGATTCCTCTTTTTGCCCCCATCCATCCCACAAGATGGCCAATCAACAACAATAATCTTTCAAATTAAGGGGAAAATCCAGGGTAAACACTTTGATAAGTAATATTGGTCAGAGCAAGCAATGCTATTTTAATTAAATATATGAAACACGATTCTGCAGATGCTCATGTCTAAACAAAGGCAGCATTATCTAATCAGTGTCAGGCCCAGAGAGTTATAAGGGCAGAATTATTTTCTATTGGGGCCCCTCTCCTCTGGGATTGAGTCATTGTTCTTTATTATGATAGAATCAACATATTGTACATTATTAAGCAGTCTTCACTCAGTACTGCATATATAGTAAGTTTTTCCTGCGACAAACTGAGTCAAAGGGTACAACTATATTACAGAAAATGCTTACAATGACAAACATATTTGTAGTTGAACTGGTTCTATTTTATTGTCAGTGGTAAACAGTGAACACATTCCCTGAGGCAGACTGGAACTTGTTCTGTGAAGGCACGAAGTGTGAAGGCACCAGACATTAACTCTAGTAGGACTGTTTGGTTCAGTTTCAGAGAACATTAATTTTTTTCCATTTTCTGTAGTCATGATACAGTGTACGCTGCTAGCATACAAAGATATCACCAATAAGGAAAATGTATTTTAAAACTCCAAAGTACAGCAGAACCCACCTGATGTATAGTGCCTCTTCATGTTCACTGTAAAAGAGTCTACACAAAAACTCAATATTCTTTGTTTTAGGAGCACTGGTCAATGTTGCCTCTGCCCAAACTCGTCAGTACTACTTTGAGAGTACACCACTGAACTGGACTGAAGCTCAGAGCTTCTGCAGACAGGTCTACACTGACCTGGCCACCGTAGAAACCATATCTGACGTCAGTACCGTACTCAGCACCACACCAAGATACACAGGCAAGTTCTCAATATGGGAAACATATACGGAACATAAAAATAGTATTTATATACTGTATAATCATATACAAACATAACAACCAGGCAACAATGTTTTTGATAAGCTTATTATGATTAGATAAAATTATAACATATGATATTATGGAATGTGAAAGAACAAGAAAGGCCCTCAATGAAAAATAGAGGAGAAATAATTTAAGGGATGTTAAGTAAGCTCAGCAGGTTTTTTGATTCCAGCTGTTATATAATGAAACATCTGTTTGAACAGGCAAAGCTTGGATAGGCCTCTATGATCACAGCTGGAAATGGTCCCTGAGTAACAGCAGCTTCTATGGTGAAGCAGATACTGGGTTTAGAAACTGGGCTCCTGGACATCCCGTCAGTCCTAATGGTCAACACAACTGTGTGCTGCTTCTAAACAATTACTATTTCTCTTACTATTACAACTACCATAACTTCCTTGGAACATGGATGGACATGAATTGCAACAACCAATACTTCTCTGTTTGCTACAACGGTGAGTTTTCTTTTAGTGTATGAATTAACAAAAGGCTAAATAGATCTTCTGCATAGCACACTGTTAAGAACTTTTCTATATCAATTTATTTCCAGGTTCAGTAAATGGCGCTTCATCCTTTGTAAAAGTCAACAAATATTTGAATTGGACTGATGCTCAGAGATACTGCAGGGAGAATTATGTCGATCTAGCCAGGTACAGTGTGCACTGATGAAGACTCCAACACATACAATAGTACAGGATTGAACCAACTACTTAACAACTACTATTTATTCTGTTGATGAAACTCTTTAGTATTGTGACAGATGATAGGAATTCCAAATGGATTGGATGATCTTCCCCATGTTTATTTGATCCTTTTAAAAAAAAAATTATTCAAATCCTACCCTTCCTGTGTTAGTTCATTTATTATTATTATTATTTAATTGCTTTGCCTGTAAGTTAAACATTTTTCATGCTTAGTTTTATGACTGTATGGCACAGGGATGGGGATTGTTAATTTTTATTGATATTGATACCATTATTGAGCTGATTGATTGACCTTTATTTATACCACTATTGATACTTTTCTGTTATATGGTGGCAGTTGTTTGGTAAGACGATGTGGAAAAACATTTAGCAAGATCATCCTATAGAGTCTGATTAAAAAGCCTCATAAGCTACTATTGTAGGTTTTTACAGTAAGCCTACTTTTGATGTGTTTTATATTTTTTACTCGCTCCAAAGTCTGTTTCACACAGCCTGTCCCAGCAGTTAAAAAATGGGTTTCATTTTTCTTTGTTGAACAGTTGAAACGCAAACAAAAATCATGTAGAAAACATGCAACACAATGCAAAGGTGGTAGCCTGAGGGAGAAAAAATAGGTCACTCGAGGCAGGTGCAGCAAAGGGCCTCAATATTACAGACTTTTGTGCTGCTATTACTTGTACCTGAAGACAGTAGTAATTATTGTTGTAGTCAAGACCGCCCAAACCGTGACCAAGTCGAGACCAAGACCAAGGGAGGGCGAGACCGAGACAAGACCAGTTCCCCACGTTACATGACACACAGTAAAATGTGAATGTGACGTTTTACATCCAATCAAAGTTAGGATGTTAACAAATAAATCAGACAATGCAGTTTATTGATATTCCCAAAGTTATGGTCTTGACTGGTTGACTGGAAACGCGACTGGAAGCCACATTAGAAGCACTTCATCACCAATGTGACGCAGAAGTGGCCCTCGCTGAAGCCAAAGTATATGAAGCAGCGGCCAGTGAAATAGATGAAGAGCGTATGAGCGGTAGCCTCTCTCAGACATGTCCCCCCTTAGAACGCACCAGTGAGTATGTGAATAACCATTTCTCACACAGTGCCAATGTAACTCTACATGAACATATGAAGCCTCACAATGTGGTCAAATGTTCCACATTTTTCATCTTAAGCAGGAAGTTGACTCGCCTGACCCTAGCATTAGACGTTTCACCGCCTCACCAGAACAGTGGAAAGGATGCTTTCTGCCAGCCATCCCAATGCTTCGAGGTGTGCGAACCTACACCATGCTCTAGACCTCAGATTCCCTCACAAGAGAACTTAAATATGTCTGACCTCACAAGATTTCTAGTCAGACGTGAGTTGCTCACTGGAGGTTTAGCAACAAACCAGGCGATTACTGGGCTTGGAAATCCTCATTTGAAAACACCATTCAAGGTCTACAATTAACGGCCAGTGAAGAACTTGACTTGTTGACCAAGTGGTTGGGTGATGAATCCTCTCAACATGCAAAACGCCTCCGAGCAGTGCATATCAACAACTCTTCCTTCGGACTAACCAAGGTGTGGGAGAGACTGCAAGAGTGTTATGGCTCTGCTGAGGCCTTGGAAAGGGCTCTGCTTGACAGCCTAGAACATTTCCCCAGAATTTCAAACAAGGACCCTCATCTACTACGCGACCTTGGGGACCTTCTTTTAGAAATAAATTCTGCCACATTCGAAATGAAATCCCGACCCCTGAAGCTGCTCACTACCATCCTCACTTCAAAGACATTGCTGCACAGATTCCAGGGCTCGACCCAAAGGCAGATATTCTACTGCTACTTGGGAGAGATGTTATTCAGGGCCACAAGGTGCTTGACCAGCGGAATGGGCCTCCAAATGCTCCGTTCGCACAGAAGTTGGCTCTGGGATGGGTTATTGTTGGCGACATCTGTCTTGGTGGGGCTCACAAATCTGGGCATGCAAATGTTCTTAAGACCAACATCTTGGGCGACCGAGCTACTTCGTCCCATGCCAAAATGGCATCCAGGTAAAGGAAAGCTTTGGCTGCAAAGGTCATCACACTATTAGCTCTCCCATTTTTGGACAAGGCAACAGGCTAGCTGAGGCTGATGTCATCATGGGAGGAACAGTCTTTCAACGCACAAGTGCAGATGAAAAACCAGCTTACTCAATAGAAGAGCAGGCCTTTTTGCAGATAATGGAGAAGGAAGTCTACCAGGATAATGCCAACAACTGGGTGGCTCCACTGCCCTTCCGCTCCCCGAGACCACACCTCCCCAATAACAAACAGCAAGCCAGCCAACACCTCGCCTCAGTCCATCGCACGTTGAAAAAGCGTCCTGAAATGAGACACTTTGTGGACTTTATGCAAAACATATTCAACAGCGGACATGCAGAACCAGCGCCAGCATTAAAGGAACAAGAAGAATGCTGGTATCTCCCCTTCTTTGGGGTTTACCATCCTCATAAGCCAGATCAAATTAGGGTGGTCTTCGACTCCAGTGCACACCACCATGGAGTGTCTTTAAACGATGTCCTTCTTACAGGCCCCAATCTTAACAACAGCCTGCTGGGTGTCGTCATGTGGTTCCGCAAGGAGCGAGTGGCAGTCACAGCTGATATCAAGCAGAAATTCCATTGTTTCTTGGTACGGGAAGATCACAGGAACTTCTTGCGCTTCCTCTGGCACCGGAACAATGACATGGAGGAACCCATAATGGAGTACCGCATGAGGGTTCATGTTTTCGGGAATAGCCCGTCACCAGCTGGGGCGATCTATGGGCTCAGGAGCGCGTCCCAAGATCAAGAGGATGATGGCTGCATGACAAGGCGATTTGTGGAACGGCATTTCTATGTCGATGACGGTCTCATCTCAGTTCCATCCGATGATGAGGCTATCGCTGTTCTCCAGAGGGTCCAAGAAACGCTGGCTTCGTCCAATTTGAAGTTGCGTAAGATTGCTTCTAATCACATCAGTGTAATGAAGGCATTTCCCAAGGAGGACCTTGCGAAGGGCCTTAAGGACCTTGACCTCAGAGCCGACCTACCACCCATGCAACAAAGTCTGGGAATAAGCTGGGATGTTGCTTTGGATGAGTTCTCCTTTCAGGTATCTGCTACGGAGAAGCCTTTCACTTGCAGGTGTTGTTGACCATAAACAGTCTGTATGACTGTCTCACGCAGTCTTCAATACAAGGCCTTCCCCGAGGTTTTTGCATGCATCCAGGCAGGGAAAGAGATCCCTAAGCAGAGCCGGATCAGAAGGTTGTCTCCTTATGTAGATGAAGCAGGTTGTCAGAGTTGGAGGTCGTTTATCACAATCTTGAAAGTGACGAAAGAAACCCACTCATTATTCCCCCCGTCACCATTTAAGGACCCTACTGATACGACACTACCTCCAGCAAGTCATCAAGGGCGCCACTTCACAGAGGGTGCAGTGAGGTCAGCTGCCCTATGGATCATTGGTGGTAAGTGGTGCATCAGTGCCATCATTCACAACAGTGTGACCTATCGCAAGCTCCGATGGAGAACAGAGACACAAAAGATGGCAGACCTACCCACTGACCGTCTGAGCACTGACCGTACAAGGTCGTAGGAAATGGCATTCAGCGAGACCTAATCTACGGAACTGCTGGCCCATGGGTGTTGTGGTCAAAACCTTCCCCAGTCATGATGGGAAGGTGAGGAAAGTAGAAGTCAAGGTTGCTTTTGAAGGAACATGCAAGACTTTCTTGAGACCCATAACGGACACTGTACTCCTCCTACCCAGCACTAATGATGAGGACAATGGGAAGGTGTGATCATGACATCATATAGATCAGGTGGGGAGTGTGCTGGCCAAGATTAATTCTTGCCAGCAGGTGGGGCTGTTGCTGTTTCATGCATTCATGTATTGTGTGTTGCATTAGCTAATAGTAAGGTTGTAGATCAGCCAGGAAACATGAAGTAAGTCTGACAGTTATGCCAACAGAGACAGAAGTCGGATCGTTATTCTGAATCTGCATCCATCCTTCTTTGTTGCTTTATGGAAAGCATTGCCTGTGAGTATTTTTAGTCATTAAAATGTCCTCAAAGGGATTATCAACGACTATTTTGGCATTGTCAGTGTTTTACGGGATAGAAATTAATATTAATCATGAGGTCAAGGAAAGATGGGGGGGACAGGAAGACATGGCTGGTAGTGTCTTCAGAGTTGCTAAACACCTCAGCGCACTGAAGGAAGCCATCTGACTGTGTGAAGAGCAGCTTGTTGATGTCTGCAGGCAGAGTAGGCCAAGAGCTCTCCTGTCTGACTGGTCCACCAATGGGCAGAAGTTGACCCCTTGAGACACAGCCCCTCCTCATTTGCATAATGAGGCAGAAATGCATACAGTATTGTAAAAAGGACAGGCAGAAATAAATACCATGGGTGAAAATAAATAAGGTAAAAAAAAATACAAAGGAAGAATAAAACAGACAAAAATATTAAAACACACATAAATAAATACATTTAAAAATAAGTAATTAATAAATAAAGTTGACAAAACATAAATAAGGTAATTATTACAAATGTGAATAAGTAAAGACACTAATTAAAATATATACATTTATGTCTCCTTGTATATTTAATTACTAACTACATTTATTTATTTACTTTAGTTTTTTGTGTATTTAATTGGATGCTTATTTATTTATTGAGCATTTATTTCTGACTGTGTCAGGATCGGTCCTCCATACACATAAAACACGGCTTAATAGCAATCACATTTAACAGAAGAAGAAAATTCTTCTTAATGGTAACTGTTAAGATCAGTTTATTTGTTAGTCACCACCACAAGCTTAAGAGCTTTAGCCTATATGATGTTAGCACTACATAAATTAGCCTAGCGGCTAACGGACTTTTACTCTCCTCATAGCTTAACAGATTACAAGTATTATTCATAATACTCACCGCAGGTGAAGTCACTGCATCTCCCGACATAACACCACGGTTGAATTTCACCCTGAATGGCGTTTTTGTTGAAACAGCAGCTGAAAACAGCAGAGCAACGGGCTGCTCCGTGTGGGAGCATTTACCGTAAATACTCGAATAGGAGTACACTCCAGATTTAGCTGCAGCTAACTGATGTGGCTCTCGGAAACAACAGCTCACTTTCCTGCAGTTCTGTGTACGTATAAGTTGCTAATTGAAAACTCTGTAGGTCAGAGTGTCCACATGAGAAGAGAAGGAAGACATGGCTGGTAGTGTCTTCAAACAGAGTTGCTAAACACCCACATAAATAAATACATTTAAAAAATAAGTAATTAATAAATAAAGTTGAAGATTATAACAGACAATAAATAAGTATGGTAATTATTACAAAGGTGAATAAGTAAAGACACTAATTAAAATATATACATTTATGTCTCCTTGTATAATTTAATTACTACCTACATTTATTTATTTACTTAATTTTTTTGTGTATTTAATTGGATGCTTATTTATTTATTAAGCATTTATTTATTTCTGTATTTGTTTCTTACTGTGTCAGGATCGGTCCTCCATACATCTAAGCATTAACAGAACAATTGAAGAAAAAAAAGGTGCACACAAGAGTGAAATCAGAGCACTGATGTATACTAAGGTCAACATGAAATTCTCCCATAAGGAGTGTAAAAGGAAAGGGTGGCACCATGCCCCATACTTATTACAGACCAAAGAAGATGCCATTTACACCTCCTGAATGTCTAACACCGTGCAGCTCTCATTACATACTTCAAATCCAACAGAATAACAAAGTCCTCACTTGACCGAGACCCATACAAAACTAAAAGAGAACCGTCTGATAGGCTAGACTTCCAACATTCTACTGAGGAAATTGAAATTAGAAATTGAGACAGGCAAGCTATCCTCAAACTTTTGTGTTGACATCAACCTATTGCGGGGTCTGACATGTCTCCCAAATCTTGTAGTGACTGCACCAGTATGACCTGCATGTAACCTATGAGGCTGCATGCAAACAGCGGGACATTGATCAACACCATCTGTCTGGGTCAAGCAAATGAGCTACACCGAGTGAGCCTGGATCAGGTAAGTCAGCTGCACTGAGAGGGTCCAGATCAGGTGATGTGACTGCACCAACTGAGACTGACATCGACTCAGCCTCCTCCATTGTAGCAAAGCCATGTGCAGGACAGTCAAGAGTGCCAGCAAGGACGTCGTCGGGGACGGAATCACTTCTTGCATCAGGGGATAAGTCACCATTCACAGCATCATTGCTAACAGGATCCTGAACTTCAGGAGTATGCATGAGCCAGTCCATAGTCTCTCCATTGCGATCCACATTGTCCACCACAACTGAGTCCTGCCCACTTCCACCAGCCACATCAACAGGATCTGAGCCCACAAGGGAGACATCCAGGTTAAGAAAGTCAACTGGAGTAGAAGGTTCCTGTGCACAACTCTCTCTGCCAGTTTGAGCACCTTTTATCCTGTACACATTAATCCCGGACCTCACTGACACAATCTCATAAGGGGATGAATCCCATTTATCAGCAAGTTTCCTCAAGTACCTTTAACCACGATTGGCCAGCAAGACTCAATCACCCACAGCCAACAGGGAGCCCCTGATCTTGCGGTTATAGAGCCTGGCATGATGTGCTTGCTCTCCAAGACTGTGTTGCCGAGCAATCCGTGTGGCCTCACACAAGTCCTGCTTCAAGCGAGTAACAAACTCATTACAGCTGACCACTTTTTGATCCTGGAGCAGATGCTGGAACATGATATCAATTGGAAGGCGTGGAACCCGTTCAAACATCAAGAAAAAATGGGGCGAAGCCAGTGGTCTCGTGTACTGTGCAGTTGTAGCAGAAGATCAGCGTCTGCAAAACCTGTGGCTACCTGGCTGTTGTTGTCGGGGAAGGGTTCTCAACATATTTCCAAGAGTCCTATTGAAGCGTTCCATGACACCATTACCCACTGGATGATATGGGGTGGGGAGTGACGTATGCACCCCTGCCATCTCCAAAAGGTCTCGCATGAGTCTGCTTTCAAAGTTGGCACCACTGATCCAAATGGATTCTTTGGGGAAGCCAAATACACAGAAAAAGTCATCCCATAACCGACGAGCAACATGTTTTGCAGATTGGTTCCTACAGGGGAAGGCGGGGGCCATTTTGGAGAAATTGTCCATTACTGCCAAGACATTGACTGTTTTCTTGTCGCTCAGTTCGGCAGACCAAAAGTCAATATGCACCAACCCTGATGGGCAGCAGCATCATGAATGCAGAGCAGGATCTGATGTTTAAGGCGATACAATAAACTCTTAAAGAGCTTCTTATTCACCTGGTGGTCTTTCCTCACTCTGTAAAGGATCCCATTTTATAGCTTTAGCTTTTCCAGTGTCTGAGGAGTTTATTGATTCAGGCAGGTTCAGATGCTGCTTCCCGTCTGGTATCTTTCCCATGATGTCGCACATAAAATAAAACTCTGCTTATCGTTGTATACTGCTCCTGAAGGCTCAATAGCTGGCTCCGAGGGCTGACAATAGAAGGGTCCTCACCAAGCAGCTGCGGCAACAGTGGGTAAGCGCTAGGCAGACTGGCTAATCCATAACCCCCATGGGCATCAAGCGCAGCCGACACCCCTTCTGGACTGATGGAACCCCCACGCGCTGAGACACAGCCCCAGCACGAGGATCCGACAGTTATTGGTCAGCCTAAAGGCATCCTGCACTGTGCCCCTGACAATGCCCTTGACCTCGTCCTGAAGTTGAACATAAGGTTTTTTCAGCAGTTGATGACTAACACATGATTGGACAAATGGCTCGTCTGCAACACTGTTCTTAATAACTGGTACATACTTCAGATCAAAGTCATACACTGCAAGCTTGGCCACCCATCTTTGTTCACAGGCGTCCAGGCAGGACTTTGTCAAGATGTAGGAGAGAGGATTCTCCAATGGCTGAATTTATCGCAGACGGCCCACTTCAGCTCCAAAAATTCCAGCCTGTGCGCCGGGTAATTCATCTGGGAATGGAAAAGCGTCTTGCTGGCAAATTGTCTCACCAGGTGACACTTGAGATAAGATGGCTCCAATGCCATCGAACGAAGCATCAACAGCAAGAATGAAGGACATGCTGAAATACAATATTCAAAATAACTCTTATTACATCGCCATAGACATATTACATGGATTCCATTTTAACCCAATCTCACTCTAAAGCTCCGTTTTACAAATATAGAACCAAGATATGCTGTGCTACCACCTTGTGGTGGCAATGGAGTATAGCAGGCCTGTCTGCAGCCTACACAAATTTACTCCTGCCAGTTTAACTCATCAACTACATATACTGCAATAAAATGCTTTACAGTTTTATATATAAACATACCTGCAACAATGGGACACAAATGCAACCACAGTTGCTCAGCATGTATAAGAAGTTGGTCAGAGGTCTGCTCTCACTCGAACTAGAAAGCAAGGTTCCAGATTAATAGACTAATAGACTAGACTTGTAACTACAAATTTGCCAGTATGTCTTTGAAAATCAATATCAGTGGTGAATGCTGACAGTTTTACACATCATAGGAAATGTAATCTACATTTATAGTTTAATATGTGTTCGAGCAGACAACATCCCAACTCATCCATAGCATGGCATTCCCAACTACTGTGGGTCACCAATACTGCACTGCATTTAGCTCAAAACAAACTTTTGCTGGGAATTTCTGTTAACAAAATAATATACCGCTGAGTAGATAGACCATGGTTAGTAGTCCCAAGTTTAACAGGAACTTAACCATAAACATATGTTAATTGTTTACACTGTTACACGCGCAGTTACACAGAGGTGCCCTGGACTCAGGCACTTGTCACAGATATGAATGAGCTGGGCAGATGCAAACATTATGAAAATGAGTTTAAGGCTTTATTATTCTATTAATACAACTGAATCCAGTGAGCGCATACCATAGCACTGGTGGCCATGTTGCAAAACAGCCTGTAAAGCAATTGAAATACTTTCACTTTCCATTAACAGCGCATTAAAAGCGTATTTAGTTTCTACAGAAGAAATGTAGACTACACACTGTAACATCTAAGTCAGATTGTGCTGCCCTTGCAATGCGGTCTCTTGAGCAAAGCTAGACAGCCAGTTAACATTCAAAAGTCCTCCAGTAAACACACAAGGCTTGACTTTTCTTGTATTTTACTGAAGTGGTTTCCGCTTTTGGTTTGTTTTGTAAAACTGAAACATAACAGAATAAGAATATATATCAGTATCCAAACATGAACATATGCATACAGAGACTACATCTGATACATATAACTATGTTACTACACAATCCCTATCAAAGTGTAAAACACGCACTGTAGCCTACTGTATACAACATGTGATTACGCCTCCTGTATGAGAACACAGTTCACCTACCACAACATCTACAAGTCACAAAACAATTAAGGAACAGGCTAGCTACTGCTGTGCTGCTAGCTAACAGAGCATATGTTTTACCAAAGCATAAAAACGTGTCTACATGACATTCTTTGCAAATGCAAGTGATTGAAAATGATTTACATATTACTTACAGGCACATAGTCTCCAAGGCAGAAGCGGATCAGATATACTTTCAGCAACATGAATCCAGCACTGTCTATCTTGCCTGTCTGTCTTCAACTGAAGAGTGTGCTTCACTAAATTATTAACTCTGACCAGTAGAGGGCAGCAACCAGCATGAACCCCTGTAATTTAACCATTAAGCTCAGTATTCAACTATTATCTTAACTTTAAAGACAGCACACTCCCCGCTTGATATAATAACATTGTATCACTACAGATCCTTCCAAACTTGAGGAAAAACGTCTTTGACAGCAACATACTTAAGAGTTTTTCACAAAGTCTCTGAAAGAAGGACTACAGTTTCTGAGACAGGCCTTAGAAACACCTTTGCTGTCCCATCCTTCACAGTCCTGACCTCTACCTTGCGGACCCTATTGTCACTGCTTGGCAAAACCTTGACTACCAGTCCCATTGGCCATTCATTTCTGTGAGCCTGGCTGTCTTTTAACAAGACAACATCTCCTTCTTTGACATTTGGCTTTTCTTTTGTCCACTTCCGGCGGCTCTGCAGAGTAGACAGATATCCTCCTTTCCATCTCTTCCAAAATGTGTCAGCAAGACACTGGACTTGCTTCCACTGCTTTGCATACAACTGAGCAATACCAAGGTTTCCAGAAGGAGCAACAATAGCACTAGTTTTCTGAGTAAGGAGCATCACTGGGGTGAGTACTGCAGGCATATCTGGGTCAGTGGATACAGGCACAAGGGGTCTTGCATTCATGATCGCCATCACCTCAGCCATGAAAGTGCTCAGAACTTCATGTGTGAGACGGGTTGGTTTTGTCTGACACAGCATCGCATCTAGAATGCGCCTGGCAACCCCGATAAGTCTCTCCCAGGAGCCACCCATGTGGGAACTGTGAGGGGGATTAAAAACCCAGCAGCATCCTTTCTCCTGGAGGTACTTCCTTACTGTTGTGACATCTGTGTTCATATCCAACTCTTTACAAGCCCCCACAAAGTTAGTCCCTCTATCAGACCGCAGAAGTTTTGCTGGACCACGAATCGAGAAAAAACGCCTTAGAGCATTGATAAAACTGTCTGTTGACATGGTTTCTATCAGCTCAATATGCACAGCTCTGGTTGACATGCATGTAAAGAGCACAGCCCAGCGTTTGCTTTCCGCACTACCTCCTCTTGTGCGACGTGTCACGATAGTCCATGGCCCAAAAACATCAAGACCAACACTGGTGAATGGAGGTTCAGGAGTGAGCCTATCTGCAGGAAGATCTGCCATCTTCTGGTGCTCCAACCTCCCTCGTAGTTTTCGGCAGGTAACACACTTGTGGATGACGGAAGACACAAGACGCTTACCCCCAATTATCCAGTATCCAGCTGCTCGGATTGCTCCTTCCGTAATGTGACGTCCTTGGTGAGCTACTTGCTCATGAAAGTGTCTCACAAGCAGAGTGGCAATATGATGAGTATGGGGGATGATCAGTGGATGCTTTTCTTCTTTCGACAGATCAGCAGAAGAAAGACGACCTCCGACACGAAGCAGCCCTTCTTTATCTACCACTGGATTGAGCTTCTTGAGTGTGTTTTGCTTGAAGCATGTCTGTCTGTCCTTGAGACATTTCACTTCCTCCTTGAAGACGTCGCACTGGACAGATTGAATGATCACAGCTTTGGCTTGTGAAAGCTCACTTATGCTGGACGTTTCCTTAAAACACTTCCATCCTTTCCCCTCTGCCTTGTCTGCCTTTTTTTGAAGGATGCAGCAACATGAATGAGTCTGGCTATGGTTTGATGGAGTGTTCTCCAGCTTGAGCATCGCTCAAAGTGTTGTGAGCCCAACTCTGACTCTGATGCCCTTGTTGTCAGAGTCATAACCTCAGGACCAATCTCATCATCAGCTTGAGGCTCAATGAGGGTGAAGAGATTAGATTCAGGCGTCTCTGCTGCTTTGTCACAATACAGGAAGTCTGGTCCTGAGAACCAGTTGCTGTGTTGGAGTTGGGCTGCTGGTAGAGACCTGGTTGCATGGTCTGCTGGGTTCAGGTCTGTCGGTATATAGTGCCACTGTTCAGGGTGTGTGGATCTCCTAATCCGAGTCACTCGGTTGGAGACATACATGTAAAACCTTCTTGTAGAATTGTGGATATAGCCAAGCACTATTTTGCTATCAGTGAAGAACTTCACAGCTTCTACCTCAATGTCAATATCATCCCTGATGAGCTCGTACAGTTCCACAGCCAGCACAGCTGCACAGAGCTCAAGTCGTGGAATGGTATGGGCAGGGCGAGGAGCCAATTTCGACTTTCCCATGACAAATCCAACATGGTATTGTCCTTCAGTGTCGACTGCTCTCACGTAGGCCACAGCTCCTATAGCTACTGTAGAAGCATCTGAAAAGATACACAGTTCTGTTCTCTGTGTTGCGGACAGCGAGACTGGAAAGTAGCACCTCTGTATGTGCAGGTCCCCAAGAGCCTTTAATGAATTCTTCCACAGGTTCCATTCTGCCTCCTTTTGGTGGGGTAGAGGAGCATCCCACTCACTCTGTTCAGATGACAAATCTCGGACTAATGCTTTCCCTTGCATTGTTATGGGAGCTACGAAGCCCAAAGGGTCATACAAACTGTTAACCGTTGACAACACGCCTCTTCGTGTGAATGGCTTCTCTTCACAGGATACCAGGTATGTGAAACTGTCTGTTTTCAAGTTCCAGGAGAGCCCCAGGCTCCTTTGAAGTGGAAGAGGATCCACTGCAAGATCCAGATCCTTTAGATCTTTGGCGCGGTCCTCTGCTGGGAAGGCTTCCATTACTTGGTTACTGTTTGATGCCACTTTGTGCAGTCGCAGGTTGGATTCTGCTAACATCTCTCTGGTTCGTGTGAGGAGATCTATTGCCTCTTCAGGTGTGGCAACTGAGGTGAGACCATCGTCAACATAAAACTGTCTCTCAACAAACTGTCTTGCATCTGAACCATGTTCTTTTTCTCCTGTTTGAGCTGCTCGTCTCATGCAGTAGATAGCTACAGCAGGTGAAGGGCTGTTTCCAAATACATGGACCTTCATCCTGTACTCTACCACATTCTTGCTGGTGTCGTTGTCCTCATACCAGAGATAGCGAAGATAATCTCTGTGGTCTTCTTGGACGACAAAGCAATAAAACATTTGCTGCACATCCGCTGTTAGGGCTATAGGTTCTCTTCGGAATCGCATAAGAACTCCCAACAGGGTATTGTTCAAGTCTGGTCCACTGAGCAGCACGTCATTAAGAGAGGTTCCATGACATTCAGCGCTTGAGTCGAATACAACCCGTATCTGGTCTGGCTTTTGTGGGTGGTACACACCAAATGTCGGCAGGTACCAGTGCTCTTTATCTTTGTCTAAAGGTGGAGCAGTCTCAGCTTGATTATTATCCAACATGGTCTGCATGAACTTGATATAGTGATCTTTCATTTTTGGCTTTTTCTCTAGCGTTCTTCGTAGTGACCAAAGACGTTTCAAAGCTTGCTCCCTGTTGCTTGGAAGGTGCCGTCTTGGAAAGCGGAATGGTAAAGGTGCCACCCAGCTGTTTCTTTTATTTTGGTAGACCTCTGTATCCATGATGGCCAGGAATGCTTTGTCGTCTATGGATAGTGCAGCCTTTTCATCATCCTTGGACCTGTCAAACACCGAACATCCTAGGTTGTCTGCAGTAACGATGAGATTTGTGTCCTCCTCACGTGCAGGCAAGGTTGGACCATGATGCTGTGTCATGCCACTGTAGTCTTCCTTCACGTGTATGCTGTTAGGACATGGTCTCAGAAAGGATGTGCGACCATTGTGCAGTATGTTGGCTTTGTAGACATTGACCTCTGATGGTTTGTGAACTGTTCCCAAGCACACGTCTCCCACAATGACCCAGCCAAGGTCTAGCCGCTGGGCATAAGGTGCGTCGTGGGGCCCATTGATTTGCTCCCGCACCTTGTGCACCCTAAGAATGTCTCTTCCTAAGAGCAAGAGGATTGGAGCGTCACGGTCTACGGGTTGAATCTTGGAAGCAACTGGCCGCAGGTGGGGGTGATGGTGTGCAATTTCTGGGGAGGGAATTTCTGTCCTATCATCAGGCACCATGTCACACTCTATTAAGGTGGGTAAGGGAAGCTGTAGTTTCCCATCCATGGACTCAATGATGAAATTAGCAGCTCTCCTACCTGATGTCTCAGATTTTCCGGAACAGGTTCTCAGCGTGTACGGAGTGGAGCTGGCGTTAACCTCGAAGAGGTTAAAAAACTCTGTCTTGACTAGGGACCTATTACTTTGCTCATCTAGCACTGCATACATCTTAATTGCCTTCTCCTTTTTTTCTGCAGGATATACTTTCACCAAGCAGATCTTGGAACATGAGTGTGAACTGTCTGTGTTTCCACAAATCTCTGTACACTTGGATGTGACGGAAGAAGATGAGCTTTCAATGTGCTCCCCGCTGTCATTTTTACCTCCCATAGCACTCTGTGTGGTTATGGGAGGAGGACCTGGATGCAGGGCTGCAATGTGTTTGTCACTGTTGCACTCAAAGCACTTGACAGTCGTCTTGCAGTCCTTTGCCATGTGTTGAGTAGATCCACAACATCTATAGCAGATGCGATTCTCCCTGAGGTATGTTTTGCGCTCATCTAGGGGTTTGTCTCTAAAAAGCTTACATTTTTTCAGAGGGTGGGGCTTCTTATGTATTGGACACTGACGGTCTGGTTCATCCAGTGTCTTTACAACAGGACTGGTTTGGATGCTTGACGGTTCTGAGGGGATGTCTGTTTTGTGTACAGCCACAGAGGCTTTATTACAGTACTTCAGAGGCTTTTCTGTCCTGGAAGAGGCATGACTGCTGGAGGTGGATATAATGAAGCTGGGATCGTTTTTTATCTTTGCCTGTTGACGGACAAACTTGGAGAAGACGGAGAAGGGAGGAAATGCTACTCTGTTATCCTCCTTGAATTTGCTTCCAAGGCTTGTCCATTTTTCTTGGAGGTTAAAGGGGAGCTTTTCCACTATTTGTTTCACCCCACGAGCTGTATCCAAATAGGTGAGGCCTGGTAGAGCACCGTCTTCCTTAGCACACTCCAGTTCAAGGAGAATGTCACCTAGCTCTCTCAGTTTAATATTGTCTCTATTTGTCAGCCTCGGAAAGTGTTCAATCTTTTTGAGTAGTGCGTCTTCAATAACTTCTGGTGTCCCATAACACTCTTCGAGACGCTGCCAAACCATGTGGACACCTGCAGCGGGATTGAGGACATGTACTGCACGAATTCTCTTGGCCTGTTCTGACGATTCAGCTCCTAGCCACTTTGTCATTAGGTCCAATTCTTCCCTGGCTGAGAGGTTCAAGTCTTTGGTAGCACTTAGAAAAGAGGATTTCCATGACCAATAATTTTCAGGTTTGTCGTCAAATTGCAGAAGACCAGCACTCACCATTTCCCTCCGGATAAGATATTTTGCAAAGTCTTGTGCACCTTGAGGCTCAGGTAAGTATTGATTTTCAGGATTGGCTGAATACTTCGGAGTACTATGAGAGTTAAGTGGTACCTCTTTTTTTATGTCTTTGTAAACTGGCTGTGTGTTGTTGTGGATACCCCGGTAACTCGCTGATTTATCCTCCTGCGTTTCCAATTTATTTATTTTTCTATCATGTGACTCCACAGGTATGTACTTTGTAGGCAGCTCCCGAAAGGCCAACTCAGACTGCTGTTGGACGTACTCAGTAGTGCGTTGGACTGAACTGAGGGGTACGTCTTCGATATAGCAGAGTTCCTCTCTTTCAACTTCTGCTTCCTCATAGGCTGTAGCTTCAGCTTCAGCTGCAGCAGCAACTCTTTGGCACTGGAGAAGATGGAGACTAGCATCGTAGTCAGCCTTTTGCTTTAGCATGCTTGCTTCCAGGTCTGCTCTTTGCTTCATCATGTCAGCTTCCTTTTCAGCGTAAGCTAGGTGAGCCTGGGCAGCTTTTGCTCTGGCATAGGCTTTTGTGGCTGAAGAAGTTGTTGATGATGATCGCCGAGAGGCTCTGGAGGATGCTCTTGAGGACTGTGACTTAGCATCAAATGGTTTAGGAGGCCCATGCTTCTTGGTTGTTTGTTCTCCGCTAGCTTCGTTTTGCTGCATAGGAGTGTCTTTCTTTTGATAATGTCCTCCTGAACGTAGACTCATGTTTGCGGAGTATGGATTTCTAGAGCTTGAGCCCGCTGTGCTAGTGCCTTTTTACTGTGCTGCCCTTGCAATGCGGTCTCTTGAGCAAAGCTAGACAGCCAGTTAACATTCAAAAGTCCTCCAGTAAACACACAAGGCTTGACTTTTCTTGTATTTTACTGAAGTGGTTTCCGCTTTTGTTTTGTTTTGTAAAACTGAAACATAACAGAATAAGAATATATATCAGTATCCAAACATGAACATATGCATACAGAGACTACATCTGATACATATAACTATGTTACTACACAATCCCTATCAAAGTGTAAAACACGCACTGTAGCCTACTGTATACAACGTGATTACGCCTCCTGTATGAGAACACAGCTCACCTACCACAACATCTACAAGTCACAAAACAATTAAGGAACAGGCTAGCTACTGCTGTGCTAGCTAACAGAGCATATGTTTTACCAAAGCATAAAAACGTGTCTACATGACATTCTTTGCAAATGCAAGTGATTGAAAATGATTTACATATTACTTACAGGCACATAGTCTCCAAGGCAGAAGCGGATCAGATATACTTTCAGCAACATGAATCCAGCACTGTCTATCTTGCCTGTCTGTCTTCAACTGAAGAGTGTGCTTCACTAAATTATTAACTCTGACCAGTAGAGGGCAGCAACCAGCATGAACCCCTGTAATTTAACCATTAAGCTCAGTATTCAACTATTATCTTAACTTTAAAGACAGCACACAGATGATCACTGGATTGATTCTGATATAGAAAGCAACAGTTTATGGTATGATTGTAGATGATATGGCTTGTTTATTTATTTACTGTACTCAATGGCTCAGCTGAGTTGATTACTCTACTTTAGGAGAGTTAGAGAGGGGTTTATAGTTTTGAAAATGTATTTGAATTGCCCATTTGTTATGTAGTTTAAAATTCTTAAGAATGCAGGAATAAAGGTCCCTAAAGACCAAGAGGCCCCGACAAATATTTTGTCCGGAGAGTGGGCTAACTCTAGCCCTGTACTCCAATTGTTCGTGACCATCTCTGGCTTTAAAAACTTGACTCCTAAAGTGTGTATGTGTCACTGCAATGTGTCCATAAACAATATAAATGTAGTCAAAATGTTCACACAAAGATGAGGATCCTATAGTATTTTAAGAGGAAGAGGACAGAGGTCACATGAGTTGGAGTAGGAAAAAATGAGAAGGACAAGCTTGTAAGTTGTATGGATAGCCAGTAGACATACTGTATAGTATCTTCTAAAATTCACATAGTAAAAAGACTTTTTTAGGCCAATGGCATGTCAGAGTTTGCATTGAATTCAGTTCTGTGTTCACAAACATTTGTTCATTTCTTAGATGCAAGATGAAATGACCACAGAACAGGGAAAGCCATGCCCCTGAACCCCCCTAGCATTTTCAGTGTTTCTCCTCGGATGGAGTTGCAGCAGCGGTGGTGGAGCGGAAAACATTGAGTGCATAGTGCGCCCTGTTGTATGTCTGAATATAAACCCCCAGTTAGTGATGGCAAAAGTGACTCTTTTCCACACACTCAAATCTTCAAATCTTGTTCATTAAAATGAACTAATCTTTTTTGAGTCATTTCTTTCATTTTCATTGGTGGTTTTTGTGGTAACTCTCACACTTAAGTTGTCTTCGCTGTGTGTGAGAGCTGTACTCCGACCTACTCAACATTAAGAGATAAATGCTCCGGCATATGGACTCCATTTCAGTTGTAAGTTGCAGAAAAGATGTTGATCTTGATGTTGTATTTGGTGTTTGCTACTTTAGAGTGTGTCATGTGATCATGTTAGTGTGGAGAGGAGGATTTTGCAGGCCAGATTTTTTTTGTAAACTGCTGCCAGTCGTGTATATTTATCTCCATAAGCACAAAAAAGGCAAAAAAATGTGGCCACATGCCTTTTCTCTCTCAAAAATCCTGCGCAGTGGTCATTTAGTTTTTTATCTCTGATCCTTAAGTGATTGGAAAGTCATTCACTCCCTGTTGTAGCTACAGCCTGAGGTCTCCCCCCACTAATTATTTAACTTGCTGTATCTTCCTCCCCGTTTGGAGTTTGGACACAAGATGTATATTTTATGCTCAGCTACTCAAGCACTAACTAAAAAGTCCTAAATGATAACTGAATAACTTTTATTAAAATAAAAATACACTTTTTGTATCAACAAAGGATCACATTATCTTAGCACAAGCAAGCTTGCTGGTGACGCAGTTAGTTTGACTTGGACTTAGACCATGGAGCAGCGCCTCTTATTCCAGTCATGAGTTTGTGTCCCGTAGCAGTGATAACTGGTTCCAAGATTAAACACCTGTATGGTCTTTCAACTTAATGATAACAAAAAACTAAAGATCTCTGCTAACTTAAAATACCAAAAGGATAGGTGTTATTTTGTAAGCAAATGAACTTTATCATCAACAAATGATCAAATTGTGGCTTCATTAAATGTGTTGCTGTATAGCTTGCTTGATTGGAGCGCTTGTTTCCCAAGCAGCTCTTTTCATTCAGACCCAGGTTCGAATCCCACCTCTGGCAGCATTGGTAAATGCTTTCAACTTCAAACACCTGTGTGGAGACCGTCTTGCAGTGGTCGGTTTTAAATAGGTGTCTTGTTAGTCTTTCTAAATGAAGTAATTGTATACATGTTTTTTGTGTCTACATGTTATTTTGTAACACTAGACTACATGTCACAGAAAATATGAGCACAATCAAAACAGTGCTCTGCCACGCAATTGTGGTCATAGATTGCCCTCTATTGGTGCTTTGAGACATAACATGTATTCAGTTCCCAATGACTTGCTGTGGTGTTTTTAAATTTGTATCTTAGTCTTTCTAAATGCAATCAATGTTTCCCTGGATATCAGTGTTTCCTTAAAATAGTTTATAGCTCTCTATATTTTAATCGACAACAGTGGACTGGACCTCAAATAATATATATACATATATATAAAGCTAAACAGTGGTGTGCCAGGAATGTTTGGTCATTGAGCGCCCTATGTTGGTAATTTAGAGGCATTTCATGTCCATGAAAACCAGAGCAAATAGAGAAAGTTAAATCAGCAACTTGAAGTGTGTCTGAGTAGTGCTTTCCCTCCCAACCCCAAGATTGGTGGTGTAGTGTACCTACGTATGTTTAAAATCAGGATAATGGGCTCAATGGAATTTCAGTTTGATATTGTGGAGGGAGAATCATTTTAAGGGTATAAGGGAACAAATGATCGTAAGTTATATTTCAAATTGAGTTTAAGTAAACTAGGGGTTTCTTAGGTCTAAGGATTAGGACCAACTACCTTGACGTTTTTCACCTCTGGCAAGGCTTGCTGTCGGCTGGCTCGTTAAATAGTTAAATATGAGTGTCACGGCAAAGGGTCTGAATACTTATGATCATGTGATATTTCAGTTTTTCTTTTTTAATAAATTTGCAAAAATTTCTACATTTCTGTTTTTTTCTGTCAAGATGGGGTGCTGAGTGTACATTACTGAGAAATAAAATGAACTTTTTTGATTTTTGGAAAATGGCTGCAATGAAACAAAGAGTGAAAAATTTAAAGGGGTCTGAATACTTTCCGTACCCACTGTACATCAGCTAGAAAAAGAAGAGAGTGGTGTTTTATGGCTTCAGCCATTCTGTGGGAAAAGAATGAGTGAGACAGGGCTGCATGGTACTTTTGATGTTGATGGTAATTTCAGTGATACCTTTACGGCGAGATTGGTTTGGATAGTTCTTGAATACACAATCCTTAAGCGATGCATGTCTAATTGAGTTTATGCAGGTCCTTACCAAAGTACCAAGGGATGTCTCTAGTTTGTATATCAAAAGCCAACTCCAGGGGAGGAAAAACCCCCCTTTGGCAGAATCTGATCTCACCTCCTCCTTGAGGTGAGAGGCTGGTTGATCCACTACAGTGGTTCGAGTCCAGGGAATGGTTGACTGCCAGGCTTAACGTTCTTGAAAACTTACAAAACTTTAAACACACGCCAGGAGAGTAGAAAACCAACAAGAAGTCAGCCATTTTGGATTTAATTGTCATATTTGGCGATTTACACACTCCGCATTTTAACAAACTCATCCTGTGGACATCGCTGTGCAGTCTTATCACATGTTGTACAAATGGTGAGTTTTGGTTGACTGAGGCAGTCCGTGGCATGGAATTTCAATGATTTGCCATGAAACAGGAAGTTGTTACAACTTAAGTGTACATGCTCACATCTGTACCAAACTTTATGTGATTGATAATGGTCCTGCCCCCAACACATCTACATGCCAAAATTCAGTTATAGTCATAGCGCCACCTTCTGGAAACAGGAAGTAAGCCTTGTGTGACACCCATTATGCGATTAAAATAAATTTTCTCAACATGATGCACTGGGACATAATGTATCATTACTGGGTGCTCCTTTGCACCACATAGAGGACACAGGAAGTGACTTTGAAGTATTTTGTGCAGCGTCCAAAGTGCGTGACACTTAGAGCAACACTACTGTCTGGGCATGTGATTCTTTTACCTGTAGGTAGCGCTAACGGATTTTAAATTGCTGATGGAGCAGTACTTTGCAGCAGCATTGGTAGCAGTCACAGCTAACAGCTCTCACACACATTTACTTTAGTGAATGTTCATTCTGGTTATCATTATAGTCTAAAGTGCTTATTCATACAGTAGCCTAGTGTCCCTATCCATGAGTAAAATTATATATTAACATCAGATTTGCGGGGAATATATTGAATTATTAAAGTTTGACACACTATATGAATAAACACAGAGAGAAGAACAAAGAAATATTAACACACAGCAGCAGTTTGACAGGTCTGGATGCAGAATGGGCCACATTGTCTGGATTCTGCAGACAGAGAAACAAACATGAGCACATCCCTCTCAAACACTCCCAGATTCTTCACCAGTCAAGAGCTATGAAACAACAGCACGACTCTGTTGGGAAAAAACCCGAAAAGTTACGTTGCGCTCTCTGGCGGACCCGGATCAGCTGTTAGCTAATGTTACCACAGGGCTAACGTTAACATTGCTATGTGGCTGTGTTATCTTGTGCCGAATGAACGAAAGACTCCGAGGACCCATGTGAGTGGTAAACGAATAGTTCATTTCTGCTCCACAGTAGCCAAGCTGTCACGTGACAAATGAACGACTCAAACCTAGAGACCCACAGTTGAGTCGTGAACTAATCCGTTTCCTGTGCTGATGGATCCCATGCAGCTGCCGTGTGATGAGTGAACGTAGTCCAAGACTATTTACGCATGCGTGACAATGAACAAATTACTACCTCAGACTACCCGTTCCTCCCGAGTCATGTTTAAGATTAGGTCAAATTAATGAAACCGGGGTTACGTACTGTAACCTGGATTCTATGAGTACAAGAAGCCCTAACTGTAAGTTTTATCAAAGAGGAAAGTCTTAAGCCTACTCTTAAATGTGGAGATGGTGTCTGCCTCCTGAACCCAAACTGGAACCTGGTTCCACAGGAGAGGAGCTTGATAGCTGAACGCTCTGGCTCCTAGTCTACTTTTGGAGACTCTAGGAACCACAAGTAACCCTGCATTCTGGGAGCGCAGTGCTCTGGTGGGGTAGTAAGGTACTATGAGCTCATTAAGATAAGATAGTGCCTGACCATTGAGAGCTTTGTAGGTAAGAAGAATGATTTTAAATTTTGATTCTGGATTTTACTGGAAGCCAATGCAAAGAAGCTAAAACAGGAGAAATGTGATCTCTTTTCCTGGTTCCTGTCAGAACACGTGCTGCAGCATTCTGGATCAGCTGAAGAGTCTTAACAGACTTTTTCGAGCAGCCTGATAATAAGGAATTGCAGTAATCCAGCCTAGAAGTAACAAATGCATGGACTAGTTTTTCATTTTTCATTTTTAGACAGGATGTTCCTGATTTTTGAAATATTACGTAAACATACTTAAACGACATGTCCTGATCAAAGATAACTCCAATTTATTTTCAAATATTCCTGTTACATTCATATAATTAAAGGCTAAAATCTTGTTTAAAACCATCTTACACATACCTGTGCTTTAGCTGATGTGTTTAGACAATCACTCCAAGCTTTGGACCCTCACCACCACGAAGTCTAATAAATAACAGGTTTTTAACAATTCTTCAACTTGTCTTTAATAAAATCAACTACAAATTATTCTAAGATCTAGTTCTGGACATGCATTATTAGCCTTAGATTTTTACACATTATTTTTTTAAAGTAAAACCTATTTAAAAATAGAGCCTACCCAATCAAGAACCAAACAAAGGCTGGCCTCAGCTGCTCCCTCAGGTGTGTGACTGCAGAAAGAAAGGACCAGGTGATCTTCCCTCCCCTATTTATAGACTCTGCCCCTTGACCTGGGTCCTAGTGCTAAAGCCCTGTTGCCTTCCCTATCACATCTACCCCTACTTTAAAAGGTCACCGTCCCCGTGACAAAAAAATAAAATTGTGTTTTAAACCCATGGGCTCAACACTGCATACACTGATTGACTAACGGCTTGGGGAATGTTATTGTCACTGCCCCTTCTGTTATTTTCAACAAGTCTGCATGCGGACTGTGGCAGATTAAAGGGGTTTGTGTGGCGGCCTGCTGTTGTTCTCTGGGGACGTCTCACAAGAATAGGGGAACTACTAGAAGACTCCTCCTGTAATGGATCTTCTAAGCCGTCTCGTTGGGGCTCTGGTTGTACTGTAACTGGTGGATCTTTGGGTAGCGAATTATGAGAAGCTGCCAAGTCCAAGTTTCCAGAGTTTGGGGGCTGGATCTGAACCATTATGAGATTACCCATTTCACTTTCATCTTTAGTGATATCGAAATCATTTTCCTCTCTTTCGGGCAAACTGTGTGACTCAGATGGAAGGAGGTCAGGGGTATCAACGATGGCAGTAGAAGGCACAAGTTTTAGCTCTGTCCTGTTGATATTTTGTCTAGCCCCGGTTCATTCTTTGGTCGGATCTTGTAAACCCTTCCTTTGTCATCAAAACAGTGGACCACCTCATAGATTGTCGGGTCCCAGTGATCCTGTATTTTGTTGCGTCCAAGTGGATAGTTCCTCCGTAAAACAAGCGTTCCTGGTATCAATATCTCTATTGCATTTGGGATCAATTGCCTATTCCTAAGTTCAGCTGCCACTCTTAGTTGTTCGTTGGTATGTTGGAACACAGTCTTTAGCCTTTTTTGATGCTCTACTACCCAGTCCTGGGTGGTGCCTGGGGCCAAGTTGTTGTCTGCAGCACCCAGCAAAAAATCAACAGGTAGCTTAGCTTTTTGTCCAAACATTAGCTCATATGGAGAATATTTAGTAGAAGTCTGTTCTGTCGTATTGTATGCGAAAAGAATCTGAGGCAGATACTGCGGCCACTTCTTTTTCTTGTCAGGTGGAAGGCTACGAAGCAGGTCATGCAAGGTGCGATTGAATCTCTCACACTGCCCATTACCCTCAGGGTGGTATGGTGTAGTGCGGCTCTTTTCAATGCCATAGATCTTGCACAACTTCCTTGGTCGCTGTGTATACGTTTGGGTACTCCATACACATAAAACCATTTTTCTGTTAGAATCCGAGCTGTGGTGTCATTTGGGACCATTGTTTTTACAAATCTGTGACCAACTAGTTGGAAAAGCTAGAGCAGACTATAAATAAACAACAAAGAAAAAGCTAAGGTGTAAAATTTAGTTTTAGTTGTTGTGCTCTCTTCACAGTGATTTTACATTCATGGCACAGCACCCAAGCCTCTTTGGTCTTACCTTCTAAGCCTTATATAGGCAGGGAAGCCCTGTTAATATGATCTCTGAATAACAGGATTTTTCATGTTGCCTTTAGCGTCTCATTTTATAGCTTTTGGATGTAAGTTACAGTCTGTGTGCATGACAGAGCTGTAGGCTACACCAGTTTAGTTCAAGCTTATACTTAATGTTCTCAATACTGGACAAGTAAGCTAGGCAGTAATGAAATGCAGCTACTAGTTAGCCTTCTCCCTTTAAATGTAGCTAACGTTAATGTTACGTTACATAGCAGCCAAAAGACATTCCTGCTCAGCTGTCTGAATGGGAGGGGAAACGTTTGCTAGTGCTAACCGGCTTCACTTTTCCAGCAGTTTGGGAAAAAACAGACAGACGTTTCTTGGTCTTGAGAAGCTAACACACCTTGATTTTATACCGGAGTTACGTGCTCTTAAGAGCACCTGTTATGTGGATGTTCTTTGAAGAACGAGGAAAGGAAGCTAGCCAAAAGTTTAGCGTTGCGTTAAGTGCTTATTTAGAGTGCGAGCAGCACACAGTGCAAGTGAAAAGGTGAAAACATTAGTGCACTGATGTCAGAATGCACCGCCCACACCACTGCTTCTGAATGAATATAGGGGAAACACTGATTTCAGCATCCCCCCATGTTCAAAGTCGCTCCTACACCCTTGCTATCTTGTATTATAGGGACTGGTCATGTAGTGCTCCACCTTTTGCGGTGTGGGACTCAGGTAATGTGGGGGCCTTAATGTTGAGTATCAGCCTTTCAACTACATTTTATGCCAAACTGACATTAAAAAAAATAAAGACAGAAGCTTTATCCTTACCGATCACAGAGTAAAAGTGAACCACCGTTTTACCTGACTAAGGATTAACATTGTTCCTGTACAGCTGGGTAGGTCTCTATTCACTATTATAATCATTAAAAAGCAAAACAGCAGGGCTATATAATGTTACATTTAGTAGTAAGTTAGGCAGCGTTAGCTAACTAACATTACATTAGGAACAATCCATAGCCTACATTTATCTGGATTTGTTTTAGGGTTTGAAAGGGGAATAAATTGAACCTCTTGTAACTGTAATTATTACAAGTTCCCCAGGAACAGCGTTTCACCATATCTTGTAAAAATACAGCAAATAAAAGCTGGAAAACGACTCGTTTTGCAGTAGAGTCAATGGAGCGTGACCTCAGTTAGAGCGAGTCCTGTACTGCACTGTAATTGGTTAGCTGCGTATTTGGGCCGTGGCTTAGCGAAGGGTCAATTGTAAGATGATTATGTTGCACTGATTTTGAGATATTAATTAACAGCTATGTTGTCCAGGTGGCTGAACACTTTACCAAATCCTTAAATAATCACATAAACTACAATGTTATATTTCCCACCAATCACTAACAATGCAATGCAGTGTCTAATTTTCTTTTGTCTGTAATGTTTTACCTCTTCAGTTCTACTCAACTCACCCTTGATGTGTATATGCTACTGTTTCTCTTGCAGTATACAAAATCAGGCAGAAAATGACGTCATCACAAAGCTGGCAGCTAGTGACTTTGTGTGGATCGGTCTGCACTGGGAACAAGTATGGTCTGATGGGAGCACCTCTCTATTTCAAAACTGGGACGGTGGGCAACCAGACTGTACAGGGCAGTGTGTCACCACAGTGTTCAGTGACATAGGACGCTGGTCAGAAGACAGCTGCTCCCTCACTTTCCCGTTCATCTGTTACTCAACAAGTAATGTATCTTATTTCTACTCACACACTGTATAGAGATTCATTGTTGCATTAAGGCAGTTTACATTATATGATAGCAATTCGTACCTTTAAGATCAGATTCACACTGAATTTCAATTTGTGTACATGTCTATTAAAGCAGAAACAAGAATGTTCTCTATTTTTGCTGTTCTTCTGCATGTCAGGCCAAATACTGATCAGAAAGTTCTATAAAGCAGATAAACTTCATTCATCATTTTGTAAGCAGCACAGTATTTAAAAGTTACATTCATAAAGATATGGCTTTCATTTCTGTAAGATTAATGTTTGAAATCTATAAAAATGACAACCAAAAAATGAAACAGGCAAACAAAATTCAAGTCAAAATATAGCCGCAAGCGGCGATTTGCGGGTTCATACCTTTTTTCGAAATATCGCCATCAAAATAATTTCACACACATGGTTCAAGGAGGAGATGTCAAAAATGTGTTTTGCAGAGCACATTGAGCTGCACCTGTGTGAGAAATTTCAAGTCAATCGGACTTACGGCGTGAGGGGCGTAGCCTTTCAAAGTTTGCATTTTTAAGCCTTATTTACAGCACCACCATGTGGCTGATTGAGTTAATTTTTCTATGGAAGCTGAAGCACGCCATTTCCAGTTATTCCCCCAAATTTCATGTTTGTAGTTCATTCCAGCTCACGGGAATTTGAGCCGGTACTGCAGACAACAAATAATAAAAACAACTAACTACTAAACGGTATGAACCCTAATAAAATGAATACTCTCATTACTCTCAGTACAAAAATCTGCTTGAAGAACAACAAGAAATACAACAAATACCATACACATTAAAATCAATAGCTTATAGCTAGAGCTTACTGAAATGTGTCCCATCAGTATAATACTGTTTAAATTGAGAACATACAGTCGATTGAACCTACTGTACAAGAGTATATCAATTAACTGATATACAAGTGGTGGTGGTGGATCATGACTGGGAATTATGTCAGTGATTGTGTCAACATGCACCAAATTACATTGTGTGTTGGATCAAAAAATCTGATGATTTTAAAATCTTGTTAGTGTGACTGTGTAAAACTAAATGTATTTTTCTAATGTCCTCCTACTTGAAATCATGTACTGTATTGGTCCACATATTAAACTCCTTTATTTCCCCATAGTGATCCAACTTAAAGTGCTTTTTTTGCCCCGGCCTTTCTGTGTGGAGTTTGCATGTTCTCTCTGGGTGTTCTGGCTTCTTCCCACCGCAGGCTCGGTTGATTGGTTACCCTAAATTGTCCTTAGGTGTCCAGGGTGTACCCTGCCTTGCGCCCGATGTCAGCTGGGATTGGCCCCTGCGACCCTGTACGCAGGATAAGTGGTTGATGATGGATGGATGGTACATGTCCTATGAAATGAACGCTGAGATGTGGTTAGGTGTAAGATGTGACACAACATTCTTACCTTAAATAATTGTTTCTCTCATAGCCACCATTAGGTTTTCTTAACAAAAGTCTTAGTGGATCAACCTTAACAGGAGCATGAATAAATATTCAGGTAAAGTTTTGGTTGATAAATTCAGTCACTTCTCTTCTTCTTTCAGCTCCTCCAAAAACAGAAGACTTTAGATCAATAGGACTAAATGAGACCAGTATCACTCTGCAGTGGAATAAAGTGAACAACAACTTCAGCTTTATTCTCCAGTTTAATGGTGCAGAGATCTACATCACTGCACCAGATGGAGATGGACCAGTAACTCACACAGTCTCATCTCTCACTGCTGCAACTGAATACACATTCACTCTCTTCTCTGTGTTTGAGAACGTCAGAAGCAGTGGAGTAAACATTACTGCAGTTACCGGTAATATATGTCACTTTATTTCTATGCTCTGTATCTGCTTAGCGAGCCATCATCTACTTTTCAGAGCACCAGTGTAAAACTAAGACGTTTCTACTGGGTATAATATTCATTAAAGGAATGTGCTACTTAACAACATGCACTTTATTGCATGTTAATTTAACTCAGCATTGTTTTGGCCAACACTGTAAAATAATTTTTTACATTAAGAATAATTTCTTTTGAAACTTTTGGTGCATTGTAATTATTCATTTATAGTGGAGTACATCTCTGTTGTCATTTAAAGTATGATGGATATGACTACAGAATGTGACATCTGGATCCAGAAAAAAAACATTCATACTCAGTAATACAAAGAATTGTTTCACTCGCTCTGTTCCTGACAGACAGCTTTAGTTTGTATTTATGTGAGGAAACAAAATGAACCATCTTTAACTGACAGTGAGAACACTGTTACTTTTACTGACTGTTATTTGTTAATACATGTTTAAATGCTCTATTTGTCTCTCTCAGCTCCTCCAAACGCAGAAAACTTCAGACCAACAAGACAAGATGTCACCAGTATCACTCTGCAGTGGAATAAAGTGAACAACAGCGTCAGCTTCATTCTCCAGTTTAATGGTGCAGAGATCAACATCACTGCACCAGATGGAGATGGACCAGTAACTCACACAGTCTCATCTCTCACTCCTGAAACTACATACACATTCACTCTCTTCTCTGTGTTTGAGAATGTCAGAAGCAGTGGAGTGAGCATTACTGCAGTTACTGGTAAGATGTTTGACTTCATTAATATGTATTTTTTGCAACTTTGGAAGCAACTGAACAGTTTCCAGCAGTAGTAGTTTAACCTTGTTACATTTAAACATTTTTCTTATTCCTTCTTCATGTAATTAACTTCATGTTTTCTTTTCGTGTTTTTTTTCTAAAACGACAATGTTAACATAACATTACCTTGTCAGCCCTTGTTATTATTTTTACTTATTTTCTTTTTTGTATAAATTCAAAATGTATGCTTCATTTTCTTTCCAGCTATGATATATGATGAAAAGTTTGTCTGTTTGATTTTAAAGAGATATAAGCAAATTATCAATACATCTTAGAATATTCTTCTTTCCATGTAATCAGACATCTTCCTAAAACATTTCTGACTCAGTACTGCATATATAGTAAGTGTTTCTCTGATAAACTGAGACAATACAGAAAATCCTAAAAACACATTTGTAAGTGAACTGGTTCATTTTTTATTGTCAGTGGTAAACAGTGAACACCAATTTACTGACGCAGGGTGAAACCTGATCTGACTCAAGCTGATTACTAAACTAAACATTAAATCCAGCAGGGCTGTTTAGTTAAGTTTGGTGAAGCATCCATTGTTTCCAGGCTCTGTAGTCAGGATACAGTGACTGCTGCTAGCACACAAAAATCTCACCAACGAGTGAATTGTATTGTAAAACCCCACAGTACAGCTGGACTCAAATAAATATGCTTTGTTTTAGGAAATCGTCAATACTACTTTGAGAGTACGCCACTGAACTGGACTGCAGCTCAGAGCTTCTGCAGACGGATCTACACTGACCTGGCTACCATAGAAACCTATACTGACGTCACTTCTGTACTCTACTACTGCACAGGCAAGTTATAAAATTGGAATCACACACTGTGCATAACATTAACATAGTGTACACTCACCTAAAGGATTATTAGGAACACCTGTTCGATTTCTCATTAATGCAATTATCTAATCAACCAATCACATGGCAGTTGCTTCAATGCATTTAGGGGTGTGGTCCTGGTCAAGACAATCTCCTGAACTCCAAACTGAATGTCAGAATGGGAAAGAAAGGTGATTTAAGCAATTTTGAGCGTGGCATGGTTGTTGGTGCCAGACGGGCCGGTCTGAGTATTTCGCAATCTGCTTAGTTACTTGGATTTTCACGCACAACCATTTCTAGGGTTTACAAAGAATGGTGTGAAAAGGGAAAAACATCCTGTATGCTGCAGTCCTGTGGGTGAAAATACCTTGTTGATGCTAGAGGTCAGAGGAGAATGGGCCGACTGATTCAAGCTGATAGAAGAGCAACTTTGACTGAAATAACCACCGAGGTATGCAGCAAAGCATTTGTGAAGCCACAACACGCACAACCTTGAGTCGGATGGGCTACAACAGCAGAAGACCCCACCGGGTACCACTCATCTCCACTACGAATAGGAAAAAGAGGCTACAATTTGCAAGAGCTCACCAAAACTGGACAGTTGAAGACTGGAAAAATGTTGCCTGGTCTGATGAGTCTCGATTTCTGTTGAGACATTCAGATGGAGTCAGAATTTGGCGTAAACAGAATGAGAACATGGATCCATCAT
This sequence comes from Micropterus salmoides, assembly GCF_014851395.1. Taxonomy (NCBI): domain Eukaryota; kingdom Metazoa; phylum Chordata; class Actinopteri; order Centrarchiformes; family Centrarchidae; genus Micropterus; species Micropterus salmoides. Next base: position 19,216,251 of record NW_024041150.1, on the reverse strand, counting down.
GCCTTGTTACCACTGTGCAGGCTGCTGGTGGTGTTGTAATGGTGTGGGGGATGTTTGCTTGCCACACTTTTGGCCCCTTAGTGCCAATTGGGCATCGTTTAAATGCCACAGCCTTCCTGAGCATTGTTTCTGACCATGTCCATCCCTTTATGGCCACCATGTACCCATCCTCTGATGGCTACTTCCAGCAGGATAATGCACCATGTCACGAAGCTCGAATCATTTCAAATTGGTTTCTTGAACATGACAATGAGTTTACTGTACTAAAATGGCCCCCACAGTCACCAGATCTCAACCCAATAGAGCATCTTTGGGATGTGGTGGAACGGGAGCTTCGTGCCCTGGATGTGCATCCCACAAATCTCCATCAACTGCAAGATGCTATCTTATCAATATGGGCCAACATTTCTAAAGAATGCTTTCAGCACCTTGTTGAATCAATGCCATGTAGAATTAAGGCAGTTCTGAAGGCGAAAGGGGGTCAAACACAGTATTAGTATGGTGTTCCTAATAATCCTTTAGGTGAGTGTATATACACTGAATTATATATGTACATAACCGCCAGAAAACAATTAAGTTTTTGATAAGCTTATGTAGCATGGCTAGATTAGTTATGAATTTTAATAAATTTATTAGAATTAATATCCAATTAAAATCAGTCTCTGGACCTCTAGGTAGCTTTTAATAATTATACAATTATTACTAGTGATCAGTTAGTTAATAATCGCTCAATTATCTTAAATCAATCAGTCAGTCTCATATCTAAAGGGTCAATTCTCTTGGCAGGGATGTGGAAATAGGCAACACACACAGTTCTTGATTATATTACAGTGAATTTATTCTCTAACTAACGCGATATAAAAGGGTGGTTAAATACAGGGAAAATAAACAATTGCTGAACAATGAGAAATGGAGGTTTGATTGTGGGAAGCATTTGACTCATACGGCATAGGAGAACTAATGAAAGTAAGCTATGAGTTTAGGAGTTAAAAGGAAATATTTACGGGACATATCTAACCACAGAATGTTTGTTGGGTCTTACAGCTTGTCGACGGCCTGCTTTGGTCTGTCCCACGCTAGCTGCCCGATCCTAGCTTTTTGCTAGGGATTCTCTGGGGTTCTCTGTGTCTGACTGAAAAAAACGCGTCCTCCGTCTGGCAATTCGGCTGTTTTCAGGTTTCCTTCGTTGCCGCTGGCGAAACCACGTGGCTTGGTCTCACCTCTGTGAAGTTGGCTCGACGAACAAGCTTTAAAATGGAACTTGGTCGTTTCTGAATTAGTCCTGTGTAACTTAACGGATTGATAACTTTAACAAAACAAAAGAAAGAAAGAAAATAAAACAAACTGAGGGGCAGATCGATGTCGCGGCACTTCGCGTGTGTAGTTTCAAGCGAACGAAGGCCTGTTGCTGGTCGACTCTTAGGGCGTTGCCTGGAGAGGCACGCCGGACGCGTGCTGAAGCGTCCGAGAAGAACGCGAACGACGTCGCGTGTCGCTCTTTTGTTGCCTGGGGCGTGGTTCCCCAGAGGGCGTTTCAGTTTTCCTGAGGGACTGCCTTTCTAAACTTAATGTCTAAAAGGAAAGAAATCTATTTGCACGTATTATAATCAAATATTTTCCACAATCGAACCTCAATGGTCAAACGGTTGTACTGTTCTAAGCATTTGGTAACAGGAAACAATTGTCACATTATTGGTCAGGATATTTATACATTTAACGGCATTTCCAACAAGGGTATGTAATACTTATTTCGTCCACTTGGGGGAGCTCAGGTTACATGAGGAAAGCTTAGATTAATCCAAGATCATCTCTCCTTAGGAACCGGGGAATTATTGTTGATTCATCCTTAAATTCAAGCTGGCGATTAAGAGTATAATAAAACATTCCTTTATCATCATTTCTAAAGGAATTTTGTAGGAAAGTATTATGAACAAGCATTGATTACATTAGATGAAGGAGTGTCTTGCTGAAAATAAAAACACTGCAAAAGTAACTTATTTAGATTCTTTTCAGCACTAATATCAACAACAGATAGCAACAACATGTTAACATAACTACTCAACTAGAGGCAAACGTAATCAAGTAACTAAAGATTTAATTAAACTTAATTAAATGCTTTGAGTCTTTGGAGACTCCAGTCTTTGGTTATTTAAAGTTCGGCTTCCTGGGTTATGTCACAAGTGAGTGAGACAGGGAGTATCCCTTTGATGGAGTAATGAAACACAGGCCCAGTTTAGTTGCCATGGTTACATGTGTGTGTGGGGGGGGGGGGCAGTTTTGATAGGCTGTTCAGGGAAATGCTAATCGCTGGTTCGTGTCCCTTTGTCAGTTTAACAGTCAGGCCCCGCGTTATCAGCTTCGTAGATCAAAAAGGTGCCAGTTTTACGATCAACTGCCCAGGCATAGCACTTAAAGAAAGCAACTTTGACCCCCTTTCCCGTTGGGGTCTCCCCTGCAGTCTGTTGAAGTTGATCTTTAACACCCCTGCTCTTCTCTGGGGGAGGAGAGAGGAATTTGGAGTAGCTCCAAATTTATTCAATATAAAATGCACAAATCCACACCGTTGTCCCACTACACTTACTATGATTAGATAAAATTATAAAGTATGACCATGTGGAATGTGAAAGGCCCTCAATGAAAAATAGAGGAGACACGTAATTTAAGGTTTTGCTCAGTTTATTCATCTACATTTTAGTTCAATTCAGCAAAATCCAAATCCAGCTGTTATATAATGAACATCTGTTTGAACAGGCAAGGCTTGGATAGGCCTCTACAGTGCCAACTGGAGATGGTCCCTGAGTAACAGCAGCATCTATGGTGAAGGAGAGACAGAGTTTAGAAACTGGGCACCTGGATATCCCTACAATCCTTATGGACAAAAGAACTGTGTGCTGCTTCAAAGCTATTACTATCACTATTACCACTTCTATGAATACATTGGAACGTGGTTTGACGTTGATTGCTACTACCCCTTCTACTCTGTGTGCTACAATGGTGAGTTTTCTTATAGTGTAAGAATTAACAAAGGGCTAAATAGATCTTCTGCATAGCACATTGTTAATAAATTCTCTCAATATATTTCCAGGTTCAGTAAATGGCAAATCATCCTTTGTAAAAGTCAAAACACCTTTGAATTGGATTCAAGCTCAGAGATACTGCAGGGAGAATTACGTCGATCTAGCCAGGTACAGTGTGCACTGATGAAGACTCCAACACATACAATAGTTCAGTACTGAACCAAATACTTAATTATAAGATGATTATGTTGCACTGACTTTAAGTGGTTAATTAACAGCTACGTTGTCCAGGTGACTGAATACGTTACCAAATCCTTAAATAACCACATAAGCTATAATATTATATATGATGAACTGCAGTGTGATTTTTTTTTGTTTGTTACGTTTTACCTCTTCAATTATTCTCGACGCACCCTTGATGTGTGTTTCTCTCGCAGTGTACGAAATCGGGCAGAAAATGACATTATCACAAAGTTGGCAGGTTCTGACTCTGTGTGGATCGGTCTGCACCGGGAACGACTATGGTCTGATGGGAGCCCCTCTGTGTTTCAATACTGGGCCAGTGGGCAACCAGACAGTGCAGAGCAGTGCGTCACCACAGCGTTCAGAAACTCAGGACGGTGGTCAGATGATAACTGCTCCCTCACTTTACCGTTCATCTGTTACTCAACAAGTAATGTGTCTTATTTTTACTTACAAGCTGTTTAGAGATTCATTGTTGCATTAAGGCAGTTTAGTTATATACAGTATCTCACAAAAATAAGTATACCCCTCACATGTTTTTACATATTTGATTATATCTTTTCATGGGACAACAGTGAAGAAATGACACTTTGCTACAATGTAAAGTAGTGAGTGTACAGCTTGTATAACAGTGTAAATTTGCTGTCCCCTCAAAATAAGACATCACACAGCCAATGTCTAAGCCGCTGGCAACAAAAGTGAGTACACTCCTAAGTGAAAATGTCCAAGATGGGCCAAAAGTGTGAACATTTTGTGTGGCCACCATCATTTTCCAGCACTGCCTGTCTTGGCCAACATATTAAGCTCCTTTATTTCCCCATAGTTGTCCAACTTGAAGTGCTATGAATTTTTAATTCTTCTTTTATTGTTCATTATGGATGTCCTGCGATACACACACCGTAATGTGTTTAGGTATAAAATGTGACATTATTGCTAATTCAAGCGTGTGTCTTAAATAATTTTATCTCTCATAGTCACCAGTATTTTGTTAACAAAACATACAAAATGGATTAACCTTAACAGCCAGATGGAACATGAATATATATTCAAGCAATTCATTCCCTTCTCTTCTTCTGTCTCAGCTCCTCCAAAAACAGAAGACTTCAGACCAATAGGACAAGATGAGACCAGTATCACTCTGCAGTGGAACAAAGTGAACAACAGCTTCAGCTTTATTCTCCAGTTTAATGATGCAGAGATCAACATCACTGCACCAGATGGAAATGGACCAGTAACTCACACAGTCTCATCTCTCACTGCTGGAACTGAATACACATTCACTCTCTTCTCTGTGTTTGAGAACGTCAGAAGCAGCGGAGTAAACATTACTGCAGTTACCGGTAATATATGTCACTTTATTTCTATGCTCTGTATCTGCTTAGCGAGCCATCATCTGCTTTTCAGAGCACCAGTGTAAAACTAAGACGTATCTACTGGGTATAATATTCATTACAGGAATGTGCTACTTAACAACATGCACTTTATTGCATGTTAATTTAATTCAGCAATGTTTTGGCCAACACTGTAAAATATTTTTACTTTAAGAATAATTTAGTTTGTATTTATGTGGAGATACAATGAACCATCTTTAACTGTCAGAGGGAACATTGTCACTTTGTTAATACATGTTTCATGTTATAGCAGAAAATTGCATGTGTTGTATTGTGTTTTATCCTTAACCTTTCCTCTCCTATACTCCTTATGTTGGTCTGTCCACATTTACTAGGGTTTACGTCAGAGCTGTGAGATTGTTTTGGTGTTTTCCTCTCTTGTTGTTCCTCTCCTCTCCTTGAATGTTCATTCAAGGCAGAGAGAGGATCTCTGTTCCCTAAAACATAGAAACCTAGACTGTGGTCTGTATATGTGTTGTAGTACTTCTCTGTTTATTCTCTTTTGTTAAATAAATTCTTCAAAGACAACGGTTGGTTGTTACTCAATTCTTTCCACGACATTTCACTGCTCTGTTTGTCTTTTTGGAACATGGAACATGAATGAATATTAAAATCATGCAATTCATTCACTTCTCTTCTTCTCTCTCAGCTCCTCCAAATGCAGAAAGCTTAATATCAACAGCACAAGATGTCATTAGTATCACTCTGCAGTGGAATAAAGTGAACAACGTCAGCTATATTCTCCAGTTTAATGGTGCAGAGATCGACATCACTGCACCAGATGGAGATGGACCAGTAACTCACACAGTCTCATCTCTCACTGCTGGAACTACATACACATTCACTCTCTTCTCTGTGATTGAGAACGCCAGAAGCAGTGGAGTGAGCATTACTGTGGTCACTAGTAAGTTGTTTGACTTTACTGATGTATATTTAACCAGGTTAAAATTTTCATCTTATAACTTGGGAAGCAACTGGACAGTTAATAGTACTTATCAGCAGCTTTTCGTTGTCACATTTGAACATTTTTCTTATTCCTCCTTCAAGTAATTAATTAACTTGATGTTGTCTTTTCTTCTTCTTTTTCATGTTGTTCTGAGCACAATGTTAACATAACGTTACCTTGTCATTCCTTGTCATTATTTTTACTTATTTATTTTTTTGTATAAATTAAAAATTAGTTCTGGGCAACAATTAAGAATTTTAATTGCGATTAATTGCATGATTTTATGCGATTAATTGCATTTTATGCGCAAAATTGAATAATAAATTCTAAAGTAGTGTATTTTAATTTAAATTTACTACTATATACACAAAAGTGCAATGACATGTGGTTTGCAAACACTTTCAACAAACAAGGTGCTTTTTACCAGCAGTATTCCCTTTACACAGTAGCAATAAAATATTTCTTTTAAATCTCAACTTAAACATTAATGTAATCAAATCAAATATAAAACCAAAGCTATTTGCCCCTGCCAGGGCATTACCTTTTATCTAGCTTGTTAAAACAAGTTACCATCAGAATTCAGGGCCACAATCATAACGTCATAACAGGCTCCTTCTGAGCAACAGGTTAACATTTTTTCTGAACACGTATCAGCAGAAACATTTTTCTTTTATCAGGGAGCATCAACAGTCTGTGTTCAGTAGCAAGTGTCCCTGTTAGAGTGAGGTGAAGTAGTCGAGCACAGGTTCATAGGTAGCTTTATTGTCACACATGCACAAGTACACAGTGAAATTTATTTCTATTGGAGCAAGCCTCCGGGCCGCAGCTAGATTCAGCGTCGCCACTTGCTTTCCAGAAAAGAATTAATGCAGACAGCAACATAGTACATGACATAACAACATACAATACATAATAATACACAAGACAACACACATTACATACAGTCACATGGTGGGATTTTTTGAGGTGACGTGAGGAAGAGAAATAAAGAGGGAAGTTTCGAGGCAGTCACTTCGGTGTGTGTGTGTGGGGGGGGGGGGGTGTATGGTGTGAGTAAGATAATGAGTCTGTTCATTATCTTACTCAGTCTTTGAGGAGAGATAAACCAATGCGCAGGAGAGGATAGGAAGGCCAGCTGCAAGTTGTTTTCCCGCTGAGACGGAGGAGGGGCACTAAGACAATAATTTTTAATCCAATTTAGGTTGATTCGGTAACATTTATCCGGATCAGTGTCCTTCAATCGCTCTCATCCTCAGCGTCATACGTGCATCCAGTTCATGTAGTGATTTCGACATTTATTCTAATTTCATTGACAGACCAGTGGTTACTCTCAGCAGCTCACCAGACTGCGCCCTGATGGTGTCAATCCTCCTCTGCTCTTCCACAGACCGGTGTGAGATGTTACGAAACAGTTCACCGTTCTGATCAGCCCTTTGATGTAAAACCTTCAGCTTTTCGTTCACCCCATTTAAGCACTCTTTAAGTTCCCCAGACAGCTTTTGGGTAAATTTCCTGGCGGCTGCCTGGCTGTTACCAATTTTACGATATATTAGGGAGATTCCAAGCCCGATAATCAGGAAGCCCACTGACAAAATTCCAATTATCCATAAATCTTCAATGTCCTCCACAGATAAAACATCCAAGCAAACCGCTTGCCAGGTCTCCCACAAGTCGCGAGCGTAGCCTGCAGCGAATGTTCCACTGGGACAGTTCGGCTCACCCGGTGAAGCACGTCTCTGGGTGAAAATCTTGTCAATAGCGCTGAGTGACCAGTTGATTAATTCCATTTTGATGGTTTCAGGAGAACAGCAGGCAGGTGGTCAAAAGAGAAAAGTTTCCACACGACCAAAGTAGACAGAAAGTAGACAAAAAATAGGAGCAAGCCAAGATAAGAGGGGAGAGTAGGAAAAGCACGACTGCTGTCTACAGTAGCAGCAATAGTTTGGCTCACGCACATGTCGCCAGCTGCCAAAGTGAAATTGTCTTGAACTTTTCATACTGCATATTAAAAATGTATATTTAATTGTATGTTCAGTTATGATATATAATGAAATTGACGTTTGTCTCTCTGATTTTCCAGAAATATTAACAAATTATCAATTCATCTTAAAATATTCTTCCTTCCATGTAAACAATAGCCATCTTTCTGAAACATCTCTGACTCAGTGCTACATATACCAATGTATTTCTGCAACAAACTGACCCCACAGTACAGCTGAACCCACCTGATTCATAGTGCCTCTTCATGTTCACTGTAAAAGAGTCTTCATGCTTTATAAAAAGTAAGTAATAAAAAACTGAATATGCTTTGTTTTAGGAACTCGTCAGTTTTACTTTGAGGCTACGCCACTGAACTGGACTGAAGCTCAGAGCTTCTGCAGACAGGTCTACACTGACCTGGCCACCATAGCAACCACAAGTGACGTCTATGCTGTACTCAGCACCACATCGAGCTACAGAGGCAAGTTCTCAATATTGGAAACATACACAGAACAGAAACATAGTCTATATATACTGAGTTACTAAAGTTACTATGATTAGAGGAAATTTTAAAATATGGTAGGTATATTTATTAGCCAGAAGGCAGCAGGGTGATATGATCATGTGGAATGTGAAAAAACAACAAAGGCCCTCAATAAAAAAATAGAGGAGACACATAATTTTAGGGATGTTCAGTTTATTCATCTACATTTTAGTTCAATTCAGCAACTATTTTAATTCCAGCTGTTAATAATGAACATCTATTTGAACAGGCAAGGCTTGGATAGGCCTCTATGATGACAACTGGAGATGGTCCCTGAATGACAGCAGCTTCTATGGTGAAGGAGACACAGGGTTTAGAAACTGGGCTCCTGGACGTCCCTACCTTGCTATTGGACAGAACTGTGTGCTGCTCATAAATTATAACTATTTCTATTACTATGGCTACAGTGGAATATGGGTGGACATTAATTGCAACAACCACTTGAACTTTGTGTGCTACGACGGTGAGTTTTCTTATAGCGTAAGAACAAAAACCTAAATAGATCTTCTGCATAGCACATTGTTAATAAATTCTCTCAATATATTTCCAGGTTCAGTAAATGGCACATCATCCTTTGTAAAAGTCGACACACCTTTGAATTGGACTGAAGCTCAGAGATACTGCAGGGAGAATTACGTCGATCTAGCCAGGTACAGTGTGCGCTGATGAAGACTCCAAGACATACAATAGTTCAGTACTGAACCAACTACTTAACAACTACTATCTGTTCTGTTGATTCAGCTTATTTAGTATTGTGATGGTTGATTGAATCCTAAATGGATTAGAAAATCTGTCCAACTGTTTTATTTGATCCTTTTTGTTATTTGAATCCTTCCCTTCCTGATTATCTTTATTTATTATTATAATTTGTGTCTAATTTTCTTTTGTCTTTTATGTTTACCTTTTCAGTTCTACTCAACTCACCCTTGATGTGTATATGCTACTGTTTCTCTTGCAGTATACGAAATCAGGCAGAAAATGACGTCATAACAAACCTGGCTGCTGGGGACTCTGTGTGGATCGGTCTGCACCGGGAACAACTGTGGTCTGATGGGAGCCCCTCTCTGTTTGAAAACTGGGCCAGTGGGCAACCAGACAGTCCAGAGCAGTGTGTCACCACAATGTTCAGTTACTCAGGATGGTGGTCAGATGATAACTGCTCCCTCACTTTACCGTTCATCTGTTACTCAACAAGTAATGCATCTTATTTCTACTCACGTACTGTATAAAGATTCATTGTTGCATTAAGGCAGTTTAAATTATGTGTTAGCAATTTGTACCTTTAAGATCAGATTCACACTGAATTTCAATTTTTGTATCTGGGCAAGTCTGTTAAAGCAGAAACAAGAATGTTTTTTGTTTTTAATGTTCTTCTGCTAAATGTTGTTCAGAAAGTTATATACAGCAGATGAGCCTGTGGAAAGCTAGTGATCATGTTGTAAGCATGTTGTTTGCCATTTATAAAAACTAATGCCTACCATAAACATTTTCATTAGAACAAACTAAAACCATTCATAGATTACTTAAATGAGTCTCATCAGCAGTGTTGGGCTGTAACGCGTTACTAATAATGCGTTACTGTAATAATATTACTTTTCCCAGTAACTAAGTTGTGTAACTAATTACTTTTGTAAAACTAATATTATTACTAGTTACTAATGCAAGTAACGCTGCATTACTCGTTACTGAACACACCATACTTGAAGTAAATCCACGACAGTGCGGCAGCTCAGCGGCACCGGAATTTGTTGTTCATGTCCGCCAAAACTAAAGGAAGAAAGTAGAACAAGGGAGAAAGGTGTTCTGTCCACAGCTATAAGTAGCTGCTGCCATTATTATGTCACAGTTGGATGCAAAGAACATTGTCCTCTAGTGTAAATCAGCAAAAAGCTTGCAACCACGAACATTTCTACATCTGATTTATTGCTTCTGCCGAAGCAGCACAGCAACGTGAAACTTATGATGCTTGGACTCGTCGGGAGAGAGTGGAGTTTTGTAACAACTGAATACTGCTCTTATAAACAGGCTACATGTGCAGAAAAACAGACAGCTGTGTAAAAGTCGGGATTTACTTGCTTAATAATGCAGTGTTTCCCATAATTAGCCTATAATTTGGACAATTAGAATTGTCCAAATTATTTTAACACTGACCGTCACATATTGATTTTCAAATGTTTTACTAGGCTAGCTGTATTGAGGAGCATATATATTCGTGCAGCACCACATCCTGCTTAGAAATGTTAGAATAAGATTAATTTAGCTCACAGGCGACACTCATAACAATCAGTTCTCAAACACATTTATACTGCAAGGGTAAGACTCAGCTATGGAATATGGAGCATGCAGGGTCCATCCAAGGACGGGCATAAGTGTGGGGTGGCATGGTGAGGGGGAGAGGAAGAGGCAGAGTGTGCAAAGAGGATGAGGAAGAGCCAAATATCTTGAGAGATACAGACAACAGTTACAGACCATGTAATCAACCTTGGCCTGAGTATGACAGAGGTTGATCGGAGAGTGCAGCCTAATCTGGGCCGGTCCACAGTGTCGTCAAATAAAAGTTTGGTTGAAAGTATAGTGTGTGCAATGGCTGACATCAATACTATGCAGCTGCCTAAATATACAAAGTTATTGATTGGACAATATTACATAGTGGGTACCTATCACACTTTCAGAGTACACTATCATTTGACAAGATGTCTTTGTATTTTTACTTATCACCCAATTCTGTGTTACACCTTCTTAGCCAATTCCATTCTAACTCATTACCACTATTTTTACACTTCTTGATGGAATTTATGGTCAATATGTCTCATTTTTATGAAACTATACGAAATTTATAAGCTAAAAAAAGCAGAAATTATGAATTCTTTTGAATAATAGTTAAGATCAGAGGACTATATGTTGATGGATTATCACAGACTCGTATATGTCTAAGTTTGGTCTGGATAGTGTTTTTAAACCATTTCATTATTTTTAATGGCTGCAAATAATCCCACTTGTTGTCCTCCCGGGTCAAAGTTGACCCGGTCCGGTTTGCCTGGTTTTAAAGCATCCAGTTTAACTTATCACCCAATTCTGTGTTACACCTTCTTAGCCAACTCCATTCTAACTCATTACCACTAGTTCTACACTTCTTCTTGGAATTCAGGATCAATCAATCTCATTTATCTTATTTTTTAGTAAAAAAATGCAGAAACTCTAAGTTATCTTGACTAATAGTATAAATCAGTAAGTAAATGCGCCAAATCCATTGAGAAAAACTGTAAACTCCTTTATTTCAACATAGTTGTCAAAATTTAAGTCCTATGAGTTTTTTATTTTTCATTATATATGTTCTGTGAAATGAACGCTGTGACGTGGTTAGGCATAAAATGTCACATTCTTTCTGCTAAAAACATGTGTCTTAAATAATTGTTTCTCTCATAGCCACCATTAGGTTTTGTTAACAAAAAATACAAAGTTGATCAACCTGAACAGCCAGATGGAGCATGAATAAATATTCAACTAAAGTTGTTTGTTGATAATTTCATTCCCTTCTCTTCTTCTCTCTCAGCTCCTCCAAACGCAGAAGACTTCAGACCAATAAGACAAGATGAGACCAGTATCACTCTGCAGTGGAATAAAGTGAACAACAGCATCAGCTTCATTCTCCAGTTTAATGGTGCAGAGATCAGCATCCCTGCACCAAATAATTATTATGGACCAGTAACTCACAGAGTCCCATTTCTCACTGCTGCAACTGAATACACATTCACTCTCTTCTCTGTGTTTGAGAACTTCAGAAGCAGTGGAGTAAACATTACTGCAGTTACCGGTAAAATATTTTTTACTTTAAGAATATTTACTTTTTTAACTTTTGGTACATTGTGATTCTTCATTTATTGTGGAGTACATCTCTGTTGTCATATAAAGTGTGATGGATATGACTACAGAATGTGACATCTGGATCCAGAAAAAAAAACATTCTTTATAATACAAAGAATATTTTCACTTGCTCTGTTCTTGACAGACAGGTTTAGTTTGTATTTATGTAGGGATACATATTTAACTTTAACTTTGTCAATTTTACTGACACTGTTTAACTGCTCTATTTGTCTCTCTCAGCTCCTCCAAACACAAAACAATTCAGACCAATAGGACAAAATGAGTCCAGTATCACTCTGCAGTGGAACAAAGTGAACAACAACATCAGCTTTATTCTCCAGTTTAATGATGCAGAGATCTACATCACTGCACCAGATGGAGATGGACCAGTAACTTACACAGTCTCATCTCTCACTGCTAGAACTAGATACACATTCACTCTCTTCTCTGTGTTTGAGAACATCAGAAGCAGTGGAGTGAGCATTACTGCAGTTACTGGTAAGACTTCAGCAATGTGTATTTAACCAGGCATAACATTTTCTTTTTGCAGCTTTGAAAGTTACTGGACATTTAGTAGTACTTACCAGCAGTAACAGTTTTTTGCTTTTTCCATCTAAAGGTTTTTCTTATTCCTTGTTCATGTTGAGTTAACTTGATGTTGTCTTTTCTTCTTTAATTACATAAAGTTACCTTGTCATTATTTTTAATTATTATATTATTTGTATAAATAAAATAAAAAATGTTTTATTTTATTAAGTTATGATGTAGCATGAAGTTTGATTTTCAAGAGATTTTAACAAATCATCAATTAATTTTAAAATATTCTCTTTCCCTGTAAACAAACACCATCTTTCCAAAACACCTCTGACTCTTTGTCCTACAACCAAAGGCCCTAGTAAGTATTTGCATTTGTTACATTCATTACATATCTGAGCCTTTGCCTTGAGTGACCATTTCATAAATGTATTAGCTTGAATGTAATTGATTGTAATCATTATCGCAATTATTTTTATCTTATGTTTCTTCTATTTGTTTTTCATTATTTACTGTGTCTGGATCTGCTTTAACTGTTGCTAAAACAGAAACGAGTCTGTTCTTCCCTATATTTATATAAAACCAGAGAATAAATTATTGAAAAACCCTACTTTACAGTTCTATAAATACATACAATTTAAATATGATTTTACAAGTTTTCACAGTAGTATTGTGTGCAGAAAATACACGTGAGACTTTTTTGTGTTTTGTCAATTTGTATATCATATGATAACTAAAGTTATAAGGTGTAGCAAACCTAAATTGAGAATCGATACCCAATTATGAATTAATATTCATAAAATCAAAATTTTCCTCGTTAAGGGCACCATCGGAGTTGTTATAAACCTAGAGTCTCCGGACCTCTAGGTAGTTTTAATAATTATACAATTATTACTAGTGATCAGTTAGTTAATAATCGCTCAATTATCTTAAATCAGTCAGTCAGTCTCATATCTAAAGGGTCAATTCTCTTGGCAGGGACTAGAAATAGGCAACACACACAGCTCTTGGTTATATTACAGTGAATTTATTCTCTAACTAAGGTGATAAAAAGATGGTTGGATACAGGGAACATAAACATTTGCTGAACAATGAGCCTGGAGGTTCGATTGTGGGAAGCATTTGACTCATACGGCATAGAAGAGCTAATGAAAGTAAACTAATGCTATAGTTTAGGACTTGAAATGGACATCTGATCACAGAACGTGTGTTAAGTCTTACTGCTTGTCGACAGCCTGCTTTTGGCCTGTTGCACGGGTCCCACGCTAGCTGCCGATCCTGGCTTTTTGCTAGGGATTCTCCGGGGTTCTCTGTGTCTGATTGAAAACGCCTCCTCCGTCTGGCAATTCGGCTGTTTTTTGAGGTTTCCTTCGTTGCCGCTGGCGAGACCACGTGGCTTGGTCTGACCTCGGTGAAGTTGGCTTCGACGAAAAAGGCTTAAAATGGAACTTGGTCGTTCCTGAATTAGTCCAGTGTAACTTAACGGACTGATAACTTTAACAAACAAAAGAAATAAAGAAAATAAAACAAACTGAAGGCAGATCGATGTCGCGGCACTTCACGTGTGTAGCTTCAGGCGAACAAAAGGCTGTTTGTTTCGCTGGCCGAGTCTGGGCGTTGCCTGGCGAGGCTTGGCGAACGCGTGCCGCAGCGTCCAGCAAGCAGAGTGGAAGAGCCAACAGCGAAGAGAAGAGAGCCAAGCGAGGTCGCGTGTCGCTCTTTTGTTGCCTGGGGCGTGGTTCCCCAGGGGGCGTCTCAGATTTCCCAAGGGACTGCCTTTCTAAACTTAATGTTTAAAGAAATCTATTTGCACGTATTATAATCAAATATTTTCCACAATCGAACCTCAATCGTCGAACGTTGTACTGTTCTAGGCATTTGGTAAGAGGAAACAATTGTCACATTATTGGTCAGGATATTTATACATTTAACGGCATTTCCGACGAAGGCATGTAATACTTATTTTGTCCACTTGGGGGAGCTCAGGTTACATGAGGAAAGCTTGGATTACATTAGATGAAGGAGTTTCTTGCTGAAAATAAAAACACTGCACAAGTAACTTTCTTTTCAGCACTAATATCAACAACAGATAGCAACAACATTTAACATAACTGCTCAAATAGAGGCAAACGTAATCAGGTAACTAAAGATTTAATTAAATGCTTTGAATCTTTGGAGACTGCAGTCCTTTTTACATTCAAAGTTCAGTGTCTGGACCATGTCACACTTGGGTGAGACAGGGGTTTTCCTTTTTGATGTGGTAATAAAACAAAGAATAAGGTCAGTTGCCACGGAAACATGTGGGGGGGGGGGGGGGCAGTTTTGATAGGCTGTTCAGGGAGATGCCAATGGCTGGTTCGTGTCCCTTTGTCAGTTTAACAGTCAGGCCCCGCGTTATCAGCTTCGGAATCAAAACGGTGCCAGTTTTATGGTCGGGCTAGCACTTAGAGAAAGCAACTTTGACCCCTCCCCATCTTCTCTGGGGAGGAGAAAGGAATTTAGGGTAGCTCCAAATTTATTCAACGTAAAATGCACAAATCCACACCGTTGTTCACTACAAAGGTTATGCAAAGTTTGTATTTATGGTTATTATACTACAAATGATGTTGAATACTTTATATTATATTAATTATAATTATTATATGTTTAATTATTTATTATTATATGTGTATGTCAACAGATTATGTTCTTGCCATGAACGTGGAATTGGAGTCATTTTCTCAGCTGTCGGACTTGGAACTGCAGAGTGCACTAACTGCTGTTAGTTTGTTTTTCATTGTCATGACTACTTTGTATTCAGTTTTAATTCAAATGATCAACTAATTATTTTATTCAGTATTAACGTTGTTTTTTTCTGTTGTGGGTGTGTGTGGCTTTTTTTAAATCTAGCTCTTCAACCAATACGGACTGTCACCACAGTTTTCTATGAAAGTGTTGAGACGTGAGCTCAGAAAAGACAAGATGAACTGAAGAAGAATGGATCTGCAATGCAACATTTTGGAACTTTTTCACGTTTGATTTTTTATTTTTTTATTTGATTTTTCACAATTTGATTTGCTTTCCTTGAAGCGAATAAAAAAAAAAACAGATGATAGGAAAGACTTGTCATCAGATTCCAGTGAAATGTAGTTTGACCTCATTATTCTGCTTTGTATTTACTTATACTAGTACTACTTAATACTTCTAGTGCTATGAGGATCTCTGTGTTGTATGTATTGCTTAAAGATCCCCTCCAAAAATGTTTTAAGACATATAAAAACATTCTTCCAACTTGTGAGATGTGTGAATTTCTGATGTTTTCCCTCCTAATACAGTTCAGTTGTAAAAAATCTACTCCTTCTCCCGTGATAAAAAGTTCAGAAGCTGTGAATATGCGGATGTTTTTCATTTGGAAAATTTAACTACTGGACAGGGGCAGCGCGGTGGCACAGTGGTTAGCACTGTGGCCTCACAGCAAGAAGGCCGTACCCTGGTTGCCCCGGCCTTTCTGTGTGGAGTTTGTTTGTTCTCCCAGTGTCTGTGTTGGTTCTCTCCGGGTGCTCCGGATTCCTCCCACCATCCAAGGACATGCAGGCGAGGTTAATTGGTGTCTCTACAATTGTCCTTGGGTGTGAATGTGAGTGGCTGTTTGTCTATGCGTTGCCCTGACATTTCTCTGTCAGAGGTTTTCAGCTCTGAGTTCTGCTCCACCTGCCAAAGCCTGCTCTGACATCACAGTCCATTCAGAAACATGTTTGGGGACTGTCAGGAGGGCGGTGGCCGACATTGATTGAACTTCTTTATTGATTGTAAATATAAAAGTAATCATGGTGACATAATCCATTGGTTTGTAGACTGCCATTTTGAAACCTCAAATCAACATGTCTGCGGCCTGTTGATTTTTTGCAACCAGGCACCATACAGTCTATGGTAATTATGCCATTATTTCTAATGGAACCAGACCTCTTGTTTCAAACACAAGAGTCACCCCCTGCTGGCCGTTAGTCAGAATGCAGGTTTAAGGCACTCCAGGATGGCTTTATCCATGAGAGCTGGAGGTTGCAGCTTGGTCCAGGTAAAAGAGAGAGGGCAGAAGCTGAACTGCTGTTTTGTTGACAAGTTGACATGACATCATGGGTCAGGTCTCACGGACCAATAGTAGCTAAAAGTAGAACGTCTCAGTGGTTTAGGACACACAAATTAACAAAGTAATCTGTGAAGTCTGTGATTGAGAATGTGTTGGTTGTGTGAGCCCAAGTTTAAGACCTCTTGTTAATAAAAAATCCCTTTGTGCAGTTACTTGAATGCATATGCAGTCACCACAGATAGTCTGATAAGAACTGAAGAAATGGCGCTTTGTTAACAACACAAGCCACTCTGTGTTCGACTTAGTTCAGATTTATATCTGTGAACTGACGTGTGGTTTCTGCAATATAATAAAAAGTAGAAATACCAAGAATGAATTATTTTACCAATTGTGCAATTTCCCACCATTCCACCTACATAAAGCTACTATTTAACTACACTAAAAAGAAAATATAAATTTAACTGAAATATAATATCAAAACAATAACAATGAGCAAACAAAGTGCATTACTGCACTAAAGCCTTTTGACTGTATGAAGTGAACCACACATACATTGAATAAAATAAATAAATGGACTGTTCACAACTTAACAAAGCCTGGATTTAACAGGCATTAAATAAGAACAGTAATATCTGCAAACCACTCAACTCAAGTTATTATCAGGACTTACAGACACACAGAATCTGTCAGTACACAAAAAGTCTCTTAAACAAGGAATCCAGGATTTAATTATCGAAAAGGAGATCAAATATCCTGGCAAGGAGGCAACTGACATGAGCAACACTTTCTTTGCTGATTGGCCAAGGCCTTAATTGGTAATTAACACTACATGGTGGTGCAGAAAGGCGCTCAAGGCTCTAATGCTGACTTTTTGAACAAAGTCCCAGTGGTCCCAACAGTAGGATACTTGGGTACTTTCCAGATGGGAAGATATGTTTACCTGAAACAGAAGCAGGATTTGCTGACAAAATGTGCCAACATACTTGTAAAACCTTCTCTAAACAACTAAACAAATCAAAACAAAAGTTAAAAAAAAACTAAGCATACATTAAGATTAACGATTGTGGCATGTATTTAGAATTTCACAAGAAGCATCAAGCAGTACCTATATGCTTTAACCTATCAGTACTTTCCTAAGTAGAGAACATTTAGGAAGGAGCATGAGCTTTGACTTGTGTAACATAAAACCTCTTGACTGACCATGCTCCTAGATTAAAAAAATCTATCCATCTATATGTTTGTGTTTATCTGTCTCTGTGAGTGAATCAGTGAAGACCAGCTTGCTGTCAGAGGAGTGCTTCAGCAAACTGGCCACCAGGGGGCGATCAAGATCTTTCAGCTGGACTTGCTGCCAAGTTGTCCATCTTTATATACAGTACAGTGTTGAGTAATATACAGAGAAGAGACTCAGTTTTATTCTGGTTTTATTTACTTATCATGCAGCTGCCGTGATGGGTACAGTTTCAAAGTGAGCATAGAGCTAGTGTAAAGGTTACAGACAATGTTAGACATTGAATGAAGCATTACTAAATCCACAAAAACACGAGTCTGCTTCAAATGTCTATCTTCATTGCATTGCTAACTGATAGTAACACACACTTCATTATACTTGACAGAAACAAAATAAAACTCACCAAAAACGTCTTGGTTTCTCTTTCCACTGTTGGTCAAATTAACCCTTAATACACTGAGTTAGATGTGAAACTATTCTGGCTCTTTAGTTGCTGGTACTACTTATGATACTCTGTTAGCTCGCTGAACGAGAGTCTGTTGCTGTTAACCTATATATTGGCATTAATCTGTGTAGTAGTTTCTTTTAATTGTTAGAACTACCAGAAGTGATTGTGTGATAGCTAAACAGAATTGTCCAGTCAACATAATTATGAGTTAGAAATGCTTTGATGAGGATTTCCTTGCTGTACATATTCTGTGTTCACATGAGTTCTCAAAGCAGAGAAGCAGTGACTGATTTTATGGCTTTCAAGCAGAGTGAATTTCAACTTTGCTGCATAAACTTGTTGGTTCAGCGCACGTTTTACATAAGAGCACGTAAGCAGGTCAGATAACATTAATAAAGAGATTAAGGTACATGTAGATCTGTTGACACTATATTTTTTGTGAGCATTAGGATGGAGGGTGGTTTGTTGCCTTCACAGATCATTGTGCAGTCAGGTGATTTAACCCCTCAGGATCCCTAGTAGCCTATCATAATGACCTGTACTGCATCCAACCACCAGGGGACCATTTAGATGTTTTGGCTTCACTTTTGGGGAGCTGGCAAGTGGTCAATCTTTATACACAGCATGGTTTCACCTCAAACAGTATAGTATTTACTTCTCATGCAGCCACCTTGATGGGTACAGTATCAAATTTAACGTAGGCCTATAGTGTAAAGATATGTTCACAGTTACAGACAATGTTAGACACCATAATCCATATGTCACATGGGACATCAAATGACAAACTATCTATAATTGCCTTGTTAACTGATAGTAAAACATACTTCAGTCATACTCAGAAACAAAATAAAACTCGCCAAAATTGTTTTTGTTAGTCTGTCTACTGTCCAACTCTGGTTTGGTCAAATAAACCCTTAATTCACAGAGTTAGTTTTAAAACTATTCTGATTATACAGCTGTTTTCCCCACTGCCTCTCTGCCATTGCTTGCTTCTTTGCGATACTGTTTTAGCTCACTGACACTGAACGTGAGTCTGTTGCTGTAAAGTAGGAGGTTCAAAAGGTACATTTTCTATTATAATTGGAGCATAGGCCAGAATTCATAGAAGTAAGCCAGGAAACTTGGAAAATCCTGTGAACACCATTTTTCTTTCTTCGAACTTTGAGGTTGCATCTGTCGACATAATCAGGGAAAAAACACACATAGGTTGTTCAATCTCAAATAAAAAAAACATAAGATTAGAAACTAAACTCACATATCCATCTCAAGGAAATAAGGAACAATACACACCTAAACTATGTTTTCATAACCATGGACACAGGATAAAACTAAAGAGTGAAATTAAAATTCTCTTACTGGAACTGCCGCCTCATGTGAAAGTGAAAGAATGAGTGAAAGGGAGGGCAATTCTTATTCAAAGTGTGGACAGGTGAACTCAATCAGGTCACTGAGGAAGAGCCAATCAGTGATGAGAAAAGAAAGGAAAGGAACTGAATAAAATAGAAATAAATTGGGTATCTTTTACCGCATTCCAGACTGCTCAGAACTGTGAAATGTCTGAGTTGAAATATCCGACTTTCAACCTCAAAGCGTTTCAGGTGCAAGGTGTTGCCTGATGCCAAAGTGAATGAAATACAAGGCTGAAGTGTCCACACACTTGCCCCCTCACTGCCCTCTATGGTAATTAATTATTATTTTTTACATTTTACTGAATAACTTTTGTGCCGAGAGGATGAATTAGAGATTCTTTAGTGCAACCAGTTAAATTTATATGCAGAACAGGTTTTACTATATGACAGTATTTATACTTTTAATTAAATACATGCAAATGTGCTTTATGTTGCCTTTTAGGTTGTTGTTTACCATTTACAATGTGTGCTTCCATGGGAGCTGCCATTGTTCAGGTAGCGTTCCACAATAGTTTTTCTAGTTGGAGGTCAGAAATTTCCGAGTTCCGAGTTGCCTGGAACGCAGGATAAACTAGAGTCACTGAGCAGGGAACTATAAATTTAGCAAAAGAATATTGGTCCTGTTCCCTGACCTAGAGGCTATGTAGGATTGATTCCATGTGAACCAAACATTTCCCACAACTCCAGAGCATCATAAAGTCCAAAAGTCAAGACTTATTTAAAGATAGAGGTAATCATTTGGAATATTCACAACATGGTTTTATCCAATGAAATATTTTGCATCCATACATATTTGTGGGCGTTTGGCCTTTCATAAACTATATTTTCACTGTGGTTAAAAAACTGTTTGCTCTCCCGCTTGCTGCACAAAAAGGGAGGCACAGACCTGTATTAATGGGGCGATCTAGCAGCAACCCAACAGCAGCATAACTGACCGGGTTGTAGTCAGTAAAGCAAGCTGATTTAATAAAATTGAGGATTTATTTCAAGGAATTTTTATTTTTTATGATGACATTATAAAATATGACACCAGATGTTCAAAGCTTCATTCAGAAATCTCAGTAGAAGGTTAGATTACTTTGTTACACATAGCTGGACAATGTCATCAATGCTGCTTTTGTGTTGTTGTAGTTTTTTACACAATTATCATCATATACACTATATAAAGATATCTTTGTTTAAAGCATATTGCACACCGTTCTATACTGCGCACTTGTGGTCAAATTATAGAAAGTCAAGTCTATTGAAATTCAAAGTAGCATATAACGACGCAATGAGAATATTACTCACAAGACCAAGATGGTGTAGTGCAAGTGAGATATTTGTAAGGAAGGAAGGAAATACCTTTCATGCTGTTTTAAGAAACCTAATGTTTAAATTCATGGGCCAGCTTAATGGGTCACACAATTAAATAATATTGGGCTTAACTAACATACAGCTAAGCGCTACATGCTACCAATCCTGTATGTGGAAACACTTGTATAATTGTCTCCTGGTAGAACAATGATTTTCTTTTTAAATAATTGTACACTTTTCATTTTTCTAACCATGATTTACTATGGTATTTTTTTATGTGTATTTATGCGTGTGTATATATGTATGTGCATTTGTGGATGTACTGGTGTGGGTAAGATTTGTACCTTGAGTCTGTAATAAAGTTTTTGATTGATTGATTGATTGATTGATACGAAATATCAGTAAGGTATGAAGGTATGAAAAAACAGGTATCGCCCAAGCCTAAAAGAAAGGAGTAACAATGATAAGTATGTTGTTTGACAGATCAAAAGGTCATGAGGACATTTATTTGGCCCTACTCCCAGGACTACAGTGAGGGAGTGGTGGGGTGAAATCTTATGACATTAAATGTGTGGGCAGTCTTCCTCTGAGCCTAATCATTACTTCATAAAGACTCAAGCTTTCTGATAAAAGTATGTTTGGCAGGAATGATTTTAATATAATTTGAGGGCAATTTCAACAACATGAGAAGACCAACTTTTGTCTTTGTTAGCAGAAAAATTGATGGTGTAATAACTTTAAAATAATAAAATAATGTAACAATACAATAGAATGAAAATGTTATTTACTAGTTATTATTTTTATGTTGAATTCAATTATTGTAAACGACAAAAGAAACTGCTCTGTGATAGCGTGAGAAAAGAGAATACACACACGCGGGTTTAATCAGATCTGCATAGCTGTTTATTAAATATGACAAAATATGATGACAGTAAACTGTCTTGTTTAGGTTTCACTTCCTGATTCCTGCAGCAAGGTTGTTTTTCTCATACAAGAACCTGTTTTTTTCTCACTAAGGGCCCTATCTTGCACCCGGTGTTATTGCTTGTTTCCAACGGACGCGGCTGTCATTTTCACGCCAGGCGCCCACGTCGTTTAAATAGCAAATGCACTTGCGCCCATCTGTACGCCCAGGGTTGGGAGGATTACTTTAAAATTGTAATCCAGTACAATTACTAATTACTTGTTAAAATTTTCTTATCAGTAATGTAATCCGTAGTATCACAAAATAACAGTAAAGCAACCTGATTACTTTTAGATACTTTTGGATTACTTTAATACCAAATACGCTGATAAAGACAAGAAAGGATCAAAGATGCCTTGTCTGCTCAGTGGATTTTTACAGAAACATACAATTATGTGGAGCGGGTGATTAAAACTGCCCAGAAGACCACTGGTGCCCATCTCCCGAGCATCAGTGACATCGGTGAGGTGAGGTGCCTGCAGAGCCCACAGGATACTAAAGGACAGTACCCACCCAGGCTCTTAAAATCTACATCATCCTAAACCTTGCACTGGGCCTTAAGTCATATGGCTTTTTAGAGTGTGTCATTTCCTGGAAAACGATCAATCCTCCTGCACTCGGGGGCTGTACTAATTTAGTGACCAATGAAAACCTTTCTTAATTTTCTTTGACTCTGCTGAAAATTAGTGTTTCTGGGACCGGGCCCCACAGATTACTGAACAAAAAACACAACTTTATTCACTGTCAACACCAATCAGCTACTGGCTACATGACAATCAACGTCTGCCACAAATCCCTCACTAGCTTTGTGTTTTTACAGGAAACAGGTAAATAGCAAATAGCACTCCGCTTTCTGTTTCATTGAAACTTTGTGATTAAAGTAATGTGTACTCCCCAGTTTTACAGAATGTAGGCCCTGCCTGTCTGAATTGGAGTCTTGTTTTTCTGTACTGTACTGAACCGTTACTTTATTTTTGTATCCTGATTATGTAACGCCATTATATGTAATTGGTTACTTCCCAAACCTGTGTACACACATAGGAGTGTTGGCCTTAAAATGGGGTGTGGCCGGGCAAATTTGTGGCGCATTGCGATCTTGAGGCAGCAGAAAGAAATTTTGCCATTGACAAAAAAAACAAAATAACAGGTCTAAAGTCAATGATGCAGTGTTTCACTGTTTGTTGTTATTTTAGGGGTGTGTTACTCTGGACACGCTGACTGAATCGGTCCGATCTGATGTTAATTCATGTTCTGTGTTCTTCTAAACATACACAAGGTGTCACATAGTTCAGGTTCATACAGTGAAGCTGGAGTAAAGCAGCTGTCCTCCGGATCAAACCTGAGCTCCAGCAGATAGTTTAAATGATTTCAGAAGCTAAAAGTTGAATTCTCTGCTCTGTGGAGAGTTTCCTCTGTCTTGTAATTTCACGTTTATAACCTTTCTCATTACCCAAATTTGTGGTGCAGTGGTTAGCACTGTCGCCTTTCAGCAAGAAGGTCGTGTGTTTGAACCTTGGTGTTTCCGGGCCTTTCTGTGTGGAGTTTGTGTTCTCCCCGTGTCTGTGTGGGTTTGTCAAGGAAAATGTGTCCTTCCCGAAGAATACGGAGTCAAATAGATGTGATGAATCATTCTTTATGTAACGCGGCCACGGAGAGAAAGCACGGTTTCTCTCCCGAAATTGATTCTCCCTTTCCTTATATACACTGCAGTACAAGTTGAGACAAATGGTTGACAAGGAAACAAATGGCAGATCACATCTAGAGTATTAGCATACACTCAAAAGCTCTTCCTGGGCTGATAAAAGAATGCAAATGTATGTGGCATCAGAGTTGTCCCCTTAGTCGAGTCGAGGAGGAGAAGCGGGGAGAGAGGAGTCGATAAAATAGGTGCTTAACGAAATCAGATGTCCTTTCCTCGGAGCCGTCATTTTAAAGCAACGTCAATTAAATATGACCTGTTGCACAGCTGCATCATCTGTCCACTGTTAGACCTGTGATCTCTGTCAGAGCAGCAGAGCAGCTTTTGGCACTAAAGGCGACAGATCATATCTTCACCATCCAGAAACATGTCTGATAACATTATAACACATAGAAAAATCCAATAAACATTATAGCATCTGTTGAAAACGGCCGCAGATTACTGTAGGCAACTTTCATGCACTACCCAGAAATACAGTTGCTTTTTGGGGGGGTGCGCCTTTTGCCTGTAATTAGGAGATCATTTCAGCTCTCAGCTTGATGAGGTGAGCGTTTCATCATCAGTCCCTGTAAGAAATCACACTGTAACATTTATCTCATATAGCCCCAATTAAAACTGTCATCACAGGACTCTGCAGTTGGAGTGACGTGTAGACTACATGGGTTTATTATTATAACATGAAACACAGCCTGGTTGATATCACAGCCTAATAATTTGACTTACGTTGAGTGCACTCGTTTTGTGACGATAATAGAAGCTGAATTGGTGTGATGCACGGATCGATTTCATCACATTAGGCTAATTACTGTTATTGCATTGTAGCTCTTTGCTCATGTACAGCCTAGCCTGTATATAGGCAACATAAACAAGAACCCATACCCTAAACTCAACAGGAAGTGCAATTTTAACCCATTTTTCACGTTCACAGGGTGCATACTTTAACCTACTCCCCCACAGAATTAATGCGATTAACTTGCTTTTTCTACTGTGCATTCTAAAGGCACTGACAATGAAAAGCTGCACTATCTGTGGGTTTTCAGCGATGGGTGTGTCCGCAACACGGTGTCAAAGATTGACGGTTAGCCATCAAAGCTATTATAACTTCACTGTACATGCTCACATCTGTACCAAACTTTACATGATTGATTACGGTCCCGTCCTGAAAACATCTACGTCATAGCGCCACCCATTCGTAACAGGAAGATTTTTGTTTTGTTTTTCATTTTTGGACATAACCTGCTATAGTACATTTCTTTACAAAAAGACAGCAACAGGTGAATAAAGCTGTACTGAAAAGAATGTAGCTTAATGAGGAGTTTAGATGGTGATTTTGATGTTTCTCTCCATGATAATTCTGGGTTGTTAATCTCCCATGCTTTTTCTACATGAAAGTTTCACATGGTTTGCCTCAATTACAATATTTTTACTGTGTATATGTAGATATGAGTCAATACTGTGACCCTTGACGAGCAATGCAACATTGGAAAGTATAAAAAGTCAAGCAACATAAATAAACAACACATCACAGCAATGAGAGGCAAAATGATAACACATGTTTAAAATATATAACTTGTTATTTATGCTGAAAAACCTAAAAAATAAGACTACTAGCAGTTGACAACACTCCTGCCGAAGAGGGCCCCTGAGAGGAGATGACACAACCGACCCCAGGCCCAAGGACACGCCACCCCTCTCTGATATGAGCAGAAGCTCAAGGCCCGAGGCCCCAGGACCCCGGATCCAGAGCAAGCCCCCATGCCCAACCCAAGGCAGAATGCTTTCAGCACTGTCAGGGCAGTATGATGAATGTAGGGATGGTGTGTGAAAAAATGCATGTTCATGTTCATGTTCATGTTCATGTTCATGTTATGCAGACTGGGTCCAAGGTGGGCCCTGGGAGGTCACAAACTCCAAATCCCCTTCCCGCACCCCCCCTGCTTGCTCCACTAAAGCAACTTGGGTTGAGTTAAGAAGGAAATTCATGATGTAATAACTTTAAAATAATCAAATTATGTAACAATACAACAGAATAAAAATGTTTTTGTATTATATACATTTTTTGTAAATGACAAAAGACACTGCTGTGTGTTATGTAACATGAGACAAAGGAGGAGACGCACACAGCACAGGTCAGGGTTGACCAGATCTGCAAACCTGCCCATCAATGCATAAGAAGAATATAATGACTGTCAGGTTTAGCTTTTACTTCCTGACTCCAGCTGCATAGTTGTCATTGTTGTACAACAGCCTGTTTTTCTGCACTGAATCTTAAACACACCCTTTTCTTCAGTATTTAATAAGACAACCGATAAACATCAAACAAGTACTGAGCTTCTGTACAAGCACAGTGTAACTGACAGTCAGAGGCGTCTGACATCTTGTATTTTTAAGCAGAAGGAGGTTAAAGAGACACTGGTAAGTAGAATCAATAACCATACCTTATTCTGCAGGGAAGGTTCTTGCTAATACTGACAACATATTCACATATAACCTCAAGTGGAGTTGATTTACAGATCTTAGTGAGAATTGATTAACATGTTTGTTTTCAAATGTGTTTTTTTCAAAGGTCTAACTCATGGATTATGGGGTGATCATCATTGTGCTCACAGGTTGGTGCCTCATTTTTGATTTTTCTGCTGTTTGTCTGTGCTAGATAACAAGCTCTGATGTATCTGGCTTACTGTCAAGGTGGACAGCAGACAAGCCAGTTTCTGATAATCCAAAAGATTCCTCTTTTTTGCCCCCATCCATCCCACAAGATGGCCAATCAACAACAATGATCTTTCGAATTAAGGGGAAAATCCAGGGTAAACACTTTGATAAGTAATATTGGTCAGAGCAAGCAATGCTATTTTAATTAAATATATGAATACATGATTCTGCAGATGCTCATGTCTAAACAAAGGCAGCATTATCTAATCAATGTCAGGCTCAGAGAGTTATAAGGGCAGAATTAATTCAATTAGGGTCCCTCTCCTCTGGGATTGAGTCATTGTTCTTTATTATGATAGAATCAGCATATTGTAGGTTATTAAGCATACCTCACTCAGTTGTGCATATGCAGTAAGTAATTTTGCAACAAACTGAGATAAACAGTACAATGTATAAGAAAATTATTATTAAAAATTTTTAAAAAATTGTTAATAGTTGAGTAGGTTTTAATTTTTATTGTCAGTAAACGCATAATCTGAGGTAGGCTGAAACTTAATCTGACTCAAACTGATAGACAAAGTTTTAAAGTGGTCATATTATGCTCATTTTCAGGTTCATGATTTTATTTAGAGGTTGTACCAGAACAGGTTTACATGATTTAATTTTCAAAAAACACCATATTTTTGCCATACTGCACATTGCTGCAGCTCCTCTTTTCACCCAATGTGTTGAACGCTCCATTTTAGCTATGGAGTGAAGCATCTCACTTCTAAAAGATCTTTGTTGGGAGTTGCACATGCACAGTATGTAGTATCTAGTAGGACTACTAGCCAATCAGAAGCAAATTAGTAGTAGTAAACACGGCTTCGGTTCAGCTGTATATGTTCCTCTGACCACTTAACAAAATGGACTGGAGCAAGAGTTTCAGAGTGGTGAGTTATTAATTTGTAACAAATGTATCTTTCATTCATAAAGTTTTAACTGAGCTCTGTCTCTACATAACAGTAACAATTTTATGACCATTGAGTGCCTGGAGGGTTGCTAGTGTTTGGAAAAGACATCTTGTCACTGTGTGCCGCAGCTCAGTGTGTTTTTCCACCTGTGTTTTTGAGAGCGTGTCTGACTAGTTGCTAGGCGAGCATTATGACGCGTGATTTTCGTGTGTCATCACAAAAAAGCGGAAGAAAAGGCTAGACCACAAACGAGCTGTTTTCAGGCAGTTCAGAGCAGAGTTTTCTGTGGGAGATGGGAACTAACTTTGGGCTTTTTCACTTTGTGAACCTATTACATGCACAAAAAGGTATATAACTCAATAAAGGAGAGGGGAAAAGCCAAAAAGCATAAAATGACCTCTTTAAGCCACAAAACATTAAATTTGGCTTGGCTTTTTGGTTCAATTTCAGAGGATTTTTAATTGTTTCCATGCTTTGTAGTCATGCAAGCATTGAAAAATTAGGAAAATGTATTGTAAAACTCAACACAGTACAGCTGAACCCACCCGGTGTATAGTGCCTCTTCGTGTTCACTGTAAAAGAGTCTTCATGCTTTATAAAAATAAAAGTAATTAAAAACTGATTTTGCTTTGTTTTAGGAGCACTGGTCAATGTTGCCTCTGCCCAAACTCGTCAGTACTACTTTGAGAGTACACCACTGAACTGGACTGAAGCTCAGAGCTTTGCAGACAGTCTACACTGACCTGGCCACCATAGAAAACACAACTGATGTCAGTGCTGTACTCAGGACCACACCAAGCTACACAGGCAAGTTCTCAATATTGGAGTCATTTACTGTGTATGTGTATGTATGTAACATAAGCATAATATATATATAATCCTATACACACACAGCCAGGCAACAACCAAGTTTTTGATGAGGTTACTAAATATTAGATAAAATAATAAAATATTGTACTGTGGAATCTGAAAGAGCAACAATGAAAAATAGAGGAGACACATCATTTAAGGGATGTTTAGTAAAATTATTCACATTTTAGGTCAATTCAGCAACTATTTTAATTACAGCTGTTGTATAATGAACATCTGTTTGTACAGGCAAGGCTTGGATAGGCCTCTATGATGACAACTGGAGATGGTCTCTGAGTAACAGCAGCTTCTATGGTAAAGGAGAGACAGAGTTTAGAAACTGGGCTCCTGGATATCCCTACAATCCTTATGGACAACAGAACTGTGTGGTGCTTCGCAGTCAGTACTATTACACTGGGATGTGGCAATCCTACTATTGCACCTACCAATTACGCTTTGTGTGCTACAATGGTGAGTTCCTTATTTAAAAACATCTCACCTCTTGTATCAAGGTGACATGAGCAATATTTTATCCACTGAATCAAGTTCTTCAATATTTGGATGTAATTTCTTTCATTTACATTTACTCATTTGTCAGATGCTTTTGTCTAAAGTGACTTACATTTGAGGAACAACAGTAGGAGATATATGGGTGACAATGGATACTAGTGAGAGCAGCAATAACTAGAAAATTGCATTTCCTACGGAAAGTGCGTGTAAATGCTGAAGCTGAAATTAATTTTCAGAACACTGTGTCAGAAAACTATAACAAAAAAAAAATCAGAAAGTGTAATAATGCTGAAAGCTAAACTGAAATTACATAACACTGCAAAATCAAATGCTGAAAGAAGCCAAAATGCACTGAAAAGCTGAACGCCTCTTGTTTTACTATCAGGAAAGTATATTAATAAGAAAACAATATGGAGTATAACAATGCTGAAAGCTGAACTGAACTTGCAAAATACTGTGGAAAATTTACAACAGCTGAAATTAAGTATCTTTTCTTAAGAAGCTATGTGTCACAACCTGCAATGAAAAGTTGTGTGTTGTTTGTGTAGACCCTGCAGGGATACATCTAGGCAAGAACGTGTTTCTCCTTACTGGATGGTCGGGCTTTATTTTCAAAGAATAGGTCCATCCCTACTTTCCTGTAAACATATAGTAACCATAAGGGTCTTTTATTTTGTAAAATCAGTCTCACCTTATCTTTCCTGTTAAGATGCAGTAACTGTCTGGGCTTTAATTTGGAAGAAATTAGATCCTTACATCCCTGTTTAGAAGGAGAGGATGGTGCAGTGGAGAAGACATATGCCTTTGGTGTGGGAGACCTGGGTTTAATTCCCATTGCAACACATTTGCCAATGTGTCCCTGAGAAAGACACTTAACCCCTTGTTGCAACCTCTGACACATATAGCAAATGTGAGTGACTTTGAATAAAAGCGTCAGCTTCATGACTGACAATTTATTTATTTATAAGATAGCCTACAGTTACTGCCTGCAGACTGTTTGAAGCCTTATTTTGGAAGGAATTAGGTCCATACTGAGTTTGAGTTGGTATTGAAACTGTTTCTCTTCTGAAATGGTTTCAGGAGCAGTAGAAATGAAGTTGAAGGGGAGACAGACACACAGACGGAGATACAGGCAGTCAGACAGAGACAAACAGACAGAGAGAGACAGACAGGAACATAGAGAGACAGGAACAGAGAGGGAGACGGACAGACAGATAGACAGACAGTAGCTGTAGCAGTACTGTCAGTAAAAATCCCACCAAAGAAGATAAAACCAGTTTGTGTGTTTGTATTTGTGTATATTCATGTATTAGAAAGCACCTTAACCTCCTGCAGAGATTCTATCAGACCTGGGCCCTGACAATAAATACAGCAAAGACTAAAATAAGGATTTTCAAACAATCCAGAAATCAGGTTAACACACAATTACAACTCCTTCTGACAGGATGAATTAGTTAAATACATCCCCATACGTTACCTCTGGCCACGTTTTCTTATCAGCTACTCATTTTAACAATGACAATGGATGGGACATGAGACAATCCGATCGTATGTGGTTTTCTCCATTCTCCCAATTTAATTTCGACATTTTGATTTTGATTTTGAAGTATAGCGAGCAACATATAATGTTCTAACTAACAAACTAGCTACTGGATTTTTCATGTCAGTTTAGTGGAAGTCAGATGACAAAATGCGGAAGAGCGAAACATAAAAAGTGGGCGGGGCGGGAAATTAAGTGAATAAGCCCATGTGAGGACCAGAACAAGATTTACTACATTTCAGGTTTAAGATGATGCACAAAGAATTAAAACTGTGGTAAAACCAACGACTTAAAGAAAAAATTGATAAAAATGACTTGTCAAGGCTGTTACTATCTGTGTAACATCAATGACAGAGTGTAACAGATTTTTCTTTATTCTCTCTGCTGCCAGACTGACAGAAATAATAAAACCTTCTTTTCTCCTTTTCTCCTCCTCTGACCTTGCTCTGTGTGTATGTGTGTAATGTGTTTGTCAGTGTATTAATGTGTGTCTGTACGTCTCAGTATAATGAAGTCCAAAGCAGCAGAATGCA
Organism: Micropterus salmoides; assembly: GCF_014851395.1. Classification (NCBI taxonomy): domain Eukaryota; kingdom Metazoa; phylum Chordata; class Actinopteri; order Centrarchiformes; family Centrarchidae; genus Micropterus; species Micropterus salmoides. The sequence continues at coordinate 19,185,582 of NW_024041150.1, read as the reverse complement.
TTTCTGAACTAGCTGGTATTTCGTTGTATGGATAAAGTTAAAAAAGTGATCTTTTCAGCTAGTTAAAAATTGGTACATTCTGCAGCTGACAAGAAATTTCAATGAGAATTTATAATGGCTGGCAGTGGAGGAATTGCCGGTCACTCTTGTCCTTGAGAAGGGCACAGAGCCAAATCTCCGATGTCCGATGAAAAGTCCGATGGATTTAGAAAGCCCATGTGAGGAACCAGAACAAGATTGTCTACATTTCTGGCGTAAAATGATGCATGAAGAGTTAAAATTGTGGTCAAGTCAGTGAGTCAGTTAGATAAGATTGTGGTTTCCAATGGCTGCTCTGGATGAGCATCACTCTCTAGTGATGTCACGCACCTTAACTCATCTCTGGCAAGAGCTATTAGCACATTAAACATCAATGGGGTAAATACCTGTGGAAAGAAGTAAGAGCATATGAGTAGTGCAATCAATACAAGAGAATTGTAATGAGATCAAAGAAGAAGAGCACAGGATGTGTATGTTAGAGGTGTTACATTGCATACATTGTAGCAAAGTCAGTATTGTTTACAAGTCCATCTTCACAGTTTTAATAACATCTCTTCATCAATATATTTCCAGGTTCAGTAAATGGCACATCCTCTTTTGTAAAGGTCAACAGAACTTTGAATTGGACCGAAGCTCAGAGATACTGCAGGGAGAATTACGTCGATCTAGCCAGGTACAGTGTGCACTGATGAAGACTCCAACACATACAATAGTTCAGTACTGAACCAACTACTTAACAACTACTATCTGTTCTGTGATGAAATCCAGCTTATTCAGTATTCTCACACTTGATTAAATTCCACATGGATTGAAAAATCTGTCAAATAGTTTTATTTGATTCTTTTTGTCGTTTGAATCCTTCCCCTTCTGTGTTTGTTCATTTGTTGTTATTATTTTTTAATTGCTTTGCTTCTAAGTAAAACATTTTCAAGTGTAAGGCCCTTGGGGCTAAGCCACGTAGTATGATGATCATTGTGATGATTACAAGCAGGATTGACAGAAAAATAGCACCAATAGGATACCTTAATTGTAAGGTGATTATGTTGCACTGATTTTGAGATGTTTACCAACCTCATCGGTAAATAATCACATATAATTGTAACCGAAGCAAGTGGTGAGGGGTTCAAATCCCCAAACAGCTAATTGTTGCCATAGGTTCCCCAAGTACAGAGACATGGTACAGAGTTTCCACTGAAAGGGTGATTGATTAAACATCAATATTAAAAATCAGATTTTGGGCACTTCTATTCATTATACAAGACTCAAGTAATACTAAACAGGACAAGATGTTTATGCCAACGGTGCCATGGATGCCAAAGGATAAAAGCAAAACTGTTGACACACCTGAGCATCTACATATGCCAGACATGCAATACCTAAGGGCTAACAGGTGATACACTGGTGCACCGCCACCTAAACACAGTAAATTACACACATTAAACAAAACCACACAATAGGCAGAGTTGAACGTGTGCACACAGCTCTAACAGACGCACCATCACATGCAGTAAAGGGGAAACTGCATTGCAGAACTACTAGGTAGCATCTTTCTACCTCAGGGTATCAACTTCCAATGCCATCCCTGCGGTGAACTCTCGCATTTAAGCAGTTCCTGCAGTCCACAGGGTCTGGGCGACAGGTGTAAAATACCTGTAATAAAAACTGTAAAAAACAACAAAAAAAGGAGTTCACAAAAGTTAACAAAGTCAGCCACAATGCATACCTTCCAGGAGACTAACCTGCTGCTAAGCCACACTATAATCAAGGCTACGTTCACACCTCATGGCCGATGTGCTAGCAGGTAGGGTTAGCCTCCTTTGTGTTGCAACACTAAAGCAAACTGCAGCGCAAAATCGCCGTTTTGCGTACAATAGCCATGGTTTTGTCAAAGCGTGTATGATGCCTGAGATGAGAACGGGTTGCATTTTAATCTCCGAATTCCTCTGCATCTTTGCTCCATTGATCTTCTGGTTTAACACTTCCCCGTATCAAGTGTTTCACTGGCCAATATCAATTGTTTCAATTGGTCAAATGGTGAGTCTGCAGTGATATTCAGTGTCTTGCTATAACTTGTACAATTGCACAACATTTTCTTTTTTGCTCAGTGTTGGATCAGATTTTACCAAAGTAATTGACAACACACCCAAAATCAGTAGAATGATGTGTGAGTTTTTTCAGAATTTTCTCAACATTTTGACTGTTGTAAGCGTTTTAAGTTTAAACTGAAAAAAATATCCGGATGTGGAGCATGTGACGTCACTACCTAAACTTGTGAGAAGGTGTGTGGAAGCAGCCTCTCACCACTAGCTCAGTCACAAAGTCACCTACTCTGGAGATTTTGAAGTTCCAGGGTTAACAATCTCTGATCTCAAGGTCATGCTGTAAAAATCAAGTGTGCGTTTCCTCAGTTATCTCTAAGGCCCAATTCTTTCATCACTTTAATCTCTTAAGTCAAATTATGGGCAGAACTGATATACTGTATAGAGCATATGGCGGTCAGCTGAAATGATGATAATAATAATATAAACCGAGGCTGTCTGTCCTATGACTTGTGATGTGCTGTGTTTACTGTAGGTAAATTTTCTCGAGGCTGTTACAGGGGAACTTGTGGGTTCTAATAATTTTTATTAATATAAAGGGAAAGGCAAAATTCAGGTGGCAGGTGACAATTCCAAATATAATAGAATTAGTGCTGGGTAACGAATACAATTTTTAATCGCGATTAATCGCATTGTTACTTGCAAAATTGAATAATGTATTCTAAAGTAGTGTATTGTGCACTTTTAAATTTAAATACACAAAAGTGCAGTAACGTGTTTTATTAACACTTTAAACAAATAAAAGTAAATAAATTTGGAGCTACTCCAAATTCCTCTTTTCCTCTCCCAGAGAGGAGCAGGGGGGTTAAAGATCAACTTGCAACAGACTGCTGAAGAGACCCCAACGGAAGGGGGATGGAAGTTCCTTTCTCTAAGTGCTATTCATGAGCAGTTGATCGTGAAACTGGCACCTTTTTGATTCCGAAGCTGATAACGCGGTGCCTGACTGTTAAACTGACAAAATGGAAATTAACCAGAGATTACAAACAGCCTATCGGAACTCTCCTCGGATGGGGCAGGAAATCCTAAACTGCCCCCCCCCCCCCCACACACACACACACATGTAACCGTGGCAACTGACCTTTCTCTGTGTTTCTAAATTCCCCAGTTCCCAAGGAAAGATTGTTTTGGATTAATTGAAGCTTTCCTCATGTAACCTCCCCCAAGTGGACGAAATAAGTATTACATACCATCATCGGAAAATATTTGATTATAATACGCGCAAGTAGATTTTCTTTTCTTTTAGACATTAAAGTTTAGAAAGGCAGTCCCTCGGGAAACCGGAAACGCCCCCTGGGGGAACCACACCCCAGACAACAAAAGAGCGACACGCGACATCGTTCGCTCTCTCTCTCTTGCAGTGGACAATTGGAGACGACCGCTTCACAAAATGTATCAAATTATTTAAAAGTAATTGAATGGGAATACTGTTTGTGCAGTAGGGATGAGAATCTCTTAGCACCTCACGACTATTTGATTACAAATCAGAGGGCGGTGATCCATTTTGATGCATCTTTTTTCTATGTGAGTTCTGGATAATTACTAAGCATTTAATTTGCACATTAAAATCCTAAAGAAACGTCTCCTCAATTGCTTAAAAGGACTAGTTTACATCCCTGATTTACTTTACTAGCCTCAGCTCCTACCAGTGTCCTTCCTTTAACTATCAGTTGTCAGACTCCTCTGTAAACTGAAATATAATTCAAATATCAGGATGTACAGTATGTGAACTGGACACCAGTTTAGCTTGAAACTGATGTTCTCATTCCTCGACAAGTTAGGTAGCAATGAGTAATTACAAATTTAGCTAACGTTACATTGCAGCCAAAAAATAGAAGAAAGTGCTTTACAGGGCAGATAAGATACAGACTTGAGGGACACACTGTGACCTTCACTGCACATGTTCTGCCAGATTGACAACTTACTAAGAAAATTAAATATTTTCCTTTCACCATCACGTTGTCCCCGTTCTGCACACATACTGGCTTTGCACACACAGGAAGCCAAAACAGCGATGAGTGTTGCTGCACGGTGTGCCGGTGAAAATCAAGTGTCGCGGTCACAATGATGTGCGTGTGAAATTTTAGTAGCGTGATCATTCTTCCGGCACATAGACTGTATATAAAGGTCCGGCAGCGGCGGAATGCGTCGAATACAGGGGCAACGCTGGTCTCAGACCAGTAGCAGAGATCACGGGTCTCTGTTATGTGCACACCTCCGACTGTCCGGGCGCTGCACTTCCGCAGTTCTGAAAGTTCCGCCATCATTATCAATCAGTATAGCGATGCAGACGTGGAAGATTCTGAATTGATTATGAATGAGAGAGGTGAGCAGCAGAACGTGACGGTGAAAGTTAGCAGAGGAAGTTACTTAGTAAGTTGTCAGTCTGGCAGAACCTGTGCAGTGTAGGTCACAGACTGTCTTAAGTATGTTGTTTCCGCAACGAAGTATATCCAGCTGCAGCCCGCAGACCTGATGGAAGTTGACGGAAGTTGAACTTCCATATGGTTTGTCCCAGAAGACACCGCACACAAAACGTGATGATGTATAACGGTTAATCTCGGCTCACGTACAGTATAGATCCTAATGTTAACCGTTTTATTCTTTAGAGGCCAACAACACAACTTTAAATAGACTTCTGAGTTATGAGGCGAGAAATCAACTGTGTAGATCGAATATCGGCAGTCTGACGAAAATTGTGTCTGTTGTGTCGCAACTGCTGAACGAGTATCAATGTTCGTAACGCTTCTGTCATTAAATTCTTAGTAATGTTGTAAAGTTTTAACCTACATCAAGATTCATCTGCCTGGTGATGTACAGAATATTCTTGGTTTGTGAAACTTAAAATATACAACAACAGTATGAATTGAAACATTGCTTTATTATTGTCATTACGCTATTATAAATAAATATTACAGTATTAATATACTATAATAATATTATAATTATAGTATTAAGTAAATATTAACGCATAATGTACACTGATTTTTTTTAACAGCTCTGCGTGGGACAAACGGTCGAGATAAACGTCATTACGTTTTGTGTACGGTGGCTTGTGGGACAAACCATATATGGAAGTTCAACTTCCGTCACGTTTGTCTGGTTTGTCTGTGGGCTGCAGCTGGACCCTTCTCTCCGCAACTGCTGAAAACGTGAAGGCGGTTGGTTCTAGCTAATGTGTCCCCCGTAAAGCACATTTTTTGGCTGCCATGTAGCTAAACTGATGTAGTGGACCAACCAGCCTCTCACCTCAAAAGGGAGGTGAGGTCAGATAATGCCAAAAAAGGGGGGGGGGGGGGGGGAGTTGGCCTTTTGACATGCAAAAACTAGAGACATCGCCTGGGGTTTGGTAAGGATCTGCAGAGACTCAATCAGACATGCGTCGCTTAAGGATTGTGTATTCAAAGAGCCTTAGTGAACCCCTCTCGCCGTAAAGGTGTCACTGGAGACACTTAGCAGGACAGCAAAGGGGCTGTCCAACCCCTCTCCCTCCACTGGTCACCTCCGGACATCAAAAATACCTCCCTCCTGATTCCTTTTCTCACAGAATGGCTGAGCCATAAAACACCACTCCCTTCTCTTCTTTTAGTGCAAATGTGATAAGCCAGGAATGCGATAGAGGGACACGAACAACCCCTGCCTTCTTGAGCCAACAAATGTTTCATTATAAACTGTGTTTTGTTCTGTTTAAATAATAATCCTTGCTAAGTTAGTAGTGGTGTTTGCCTCTTAGATTAGTAGTTATATTACCCTTTTGTTGTTGAAAAGAATCTAAACAAGTTAATTTTGCAGTGTTTTAATCCCTGACATTTCCTCATTTTATGTTGTAACCAATGCTTTGTTCCCAACACTTTCTGACAATTCCTTTAGAAATGATGATAAAGAAATGTCATCCTATACTACTCGATTAATTTTCAGGCTCAAATTTAATGTTAAATCTCTAAATTCCCCAGCTCCTGAGCGAAGGGTTGTTTAAAGAATAATCAAAGTTGAATATCTACTCTTCATGTAACCAGAGCTCTTCCAAGTGGACAAAATAAGTATTACATGCCATTGTTCTGAAATGCCGTTTTAATGTATAAATGTCACTCTGTATTTACCTGTTTGCCATTCGTGTATCTTGCTTATATTCTCTAAGTAAGAACAGGTAACCAATATTATCCAGGAAGCTAGTTAAGTTCCTCTCATCTGATGTGATTCCTATGAAATGCTAACCTTAAGGTTAATTACTGACAATTGTTTTCCTTTTTATCAAATGCTTAAAACTAAGAACGGTATAACCGTTTGACAATTAAGGTTTGATTGTGGGAAGATATTTGATTACAATATGCGCAAATAGATTTTTGAATAGACATATTAAAAGTTAAAAAGACAGTCTCTCAGGAAACCGGAAACATGCCCTCAGGGGAACAAAGGACTGCTCTCTGGAAACCACACCTCAACAAACAAAAGCAGCGACACATACGCGTTCGCTTGTTCTCTTGTCCTCTTACCCTCTTCACCTGCACTTCGGCACGCGCCCAGCGTGCTCCCTCTCCCGGCAACGCCCTAAGAAGTTCGACCCGGCACAGCGAAGGCTCTTTGTTCGTTTCAAGCCACACACACAAAGCGCCGCGACCTCAGCTTTCCCTCGTTTTCCAGCACCTTACTTTTTCTTTTCTTTTCTTTTGTTTGTTAAAAGTTATCAGACCGTTAAGTTACACCAGTTTAATTCAAGAACGACCGCGTTTTTAAGCTTTATTCGTCTTAACTTACACTGCTCCCACCGAAGCCCGGACCCAGCCACATGGGCCCGCCTTGCCAGCAGTAACCCAAAGGATATCCTCACTGCCAGACCGAGGACGGTCGCCACTGGAGTGTTTTTCTAAATTCAGACACGGAGAACCCCCGGAAAATTCCCTAGCAGAAAGCCAGGAATCGGGCAGATAGCGTGGGGACCCGTGCAAAAGGCCAAGGCAGGCTGACGACCGGCAAAACAAGGCATTCTGTGATCAGTGATGTCCAATAGTCTGAGTGACTCTGGGTGAATTAAATCTCTGGCGGTGCCCCGCGAAATGAGATCTGTATGAATTAATATTCTCTGAATATTAAAATTCATAATTTGTATTAATCCTCATAAGTTTATTAAAATCATAAGTAGACATGCTACACGGAGTAATGTTAATTAGTTGTGTGTCATTACTACCTAACTTGTCGAGGAATGAGAACATCAGGTTCAAGCTTAACTGGTGTCTAGTTCACATACAGTAACTTATATCCTGATAGTTAAGTTATATTTCAGTTTTCAGAGGAGTCTGAGAACTGATAGTTAAAGGAAGGACACTGGTAGGAGCTGAGGCTAGTAAAGTAAATCAGGGATGTAAATTAGTTCTTTTAAGCAATTGAGGAGACGTTTCTTTAGGATTTTAATGTGCAAATTAAATGCTTAGTAATTATCCAGAACTCACATAGAAAAAGATGCATCAAAATGGATCACCGCCCTCTGATTTGTAATCAAATAGTCGTGAGGTGCTAAGAGATTCTCGTCCCTAGTGCACAAACAGTATTCCCATTGAATTACTTTCAAATGTCCATTAATAAGTTTAGTGAAGCGGTCGTCTCCAGTTGTCCACTGCATCTTTTAGAGCCTGTCCATAGGCTCGCCATTCATATGTGACAACATCTGAGCCTCTTCTTACATCATGTTGGCAACAGGTCTTCTCTTGAGCGATTTTTCACCACCCGGAGAAGGAGTTTCCTTGATGTAATTATGTTGTGTTTTTGTGCTAAACTGCAAAATGTTCAAAATTCATACAGATTCATTCAGTTCATAAAGAAGAAGAAACAATTAAAAGTTGTTTTCCTGCCCAAAATGTGTGTCACTTAAAGCAAAAAATTACGTAAGTGATTATAACAATTGTTATAATGTCTTATGGACGCATTATATCGTGTTATAAATATAAGCATAAGTCATTATAGCAATGACCTTCATAGAAAAGTGTTACCAATATTTCTTGTAAATCTCAACTTAAACATTAATGTAATCAAATCAAATATAAAACCAAAGGTATTTGCCACTGCCAGGGCATTACCTTTTATCTAGCTTGTTAAAACAAGTTACCATCAGAGTCCAGTTTTCTTGGGTTTTTTTCTGAACAGGTATCAGCAGAAACATTTTTCTTTTACCAGGGAGCAGCATAAACAGTCTATGTTCAGTAGCAAGTGTCCCTGTTACAGAGAGGTGAAGTGGTCGAGCACAAGGTGTACCGGCAAGCGGCTGTGTTCCTGTGAAACTGTTGTCTTGAACTTTTTGTATGTGAAGTGCAGCACAAATTATTCGAAGAGAGACTGATCCTCATTGTTTGAGAGTTTCCAGAACCTATGATTGTTTATTAAATAGGACATCAACAGAGGGAAATCACATGGCAGAGCATCCCCGCAAAACTAGATGAAGGCCTATCAGGTGAAGTTATATAGCCTATGATTTTGAATGTAAAAGCAAAGGGCTCACTGCAGCCCCGGCTTATGAAGGACATCAAAACGTGGATGAACCTAAATTTCCTCAACCTAAACGTAGACAAGACAGAGATCATAGTGTTTGAACACCCTGAACTGCTTGATGTAGATTCTCTCGGCCCTTTGAGTTCAAATAACCGCTCAACTGTGAGGAGTCTTGGTGTTGTATTGGACAGTGCGTTTAAATTTGATAAACAGATATCCACCACTGTTAGATCCTGCTTTTTCCAGTTGAGAACTACAGTATAGCCAAAGTAAAGGTCTATCTCCCTCCTAAAGGTATAGAGAGGGTGATAAATGCCTTATAACTTCCCGCCTTGACTATTGCAACCCCTTATATGTGGGCTTAGACAAGTCATCTATTCAGCGCCTACAATTAGTCCAAAATACTGCTGCCTGCCTACTGACAGGAAAGAAGAAGAGGGACCACATCACACCTGTGTTGCGCTCCCTCCACTGGCTTCCTGTTCATTACAGGATTGATTTTAAAATCTTACTTTGAACTTTTAAATGCCTTAATGGATTGGCTCCATTATACTTAACGGAGCTTCTTCATACTCCAGCTAGAGTGCTGAGATCCGCCAATCTCCTCCTCCTGGATGGACCCAGAAGCAGACTTAAAACCAGAGGCGATCGAGCCTTTAATGTAGCTGCCCCTAACCTGTGGAACAACCTGCCAGTCCATATCAGAACCGCCCCAACTCACCAACGTTTTAAATCACTGTTAAAAACACATCTCTGTTCTTTGGCATTTCCTTTGAGTTAAGTCTGTTATCATTCCTGGCAATTTTAATATCACTATATATCGTATACTGTATATTATAATGTTTTATTGCTGTACTTTTACTGTGTAAGTAGTGTCTTGTTGTTGTATTTTAACCTGTGAAGCACCTTGGTCAACCTTGGTTGTTTTAAGTGTGCTACATAAATAAAATTGATATTGATATTTTAACTTAAATAGGCTACAGCTGTGTAGCACACAGACGCCATTGCCATGGTTACTCTCAATAGAGCGCTGGCCGTATACTCGCAGAGCAATGTCTTATTTACTTAATTACTGTGTTACTTCTCCCACACGCTGCAGTCTGCCGAAGCCTCGATCCTCCGCTGCTTGTTTTGGTGGGTGATTTGTATGGAGGTCATTTTGTTTCAATTCAAATTGTGGGAACAGATGAGCGATCCACGTGTAAATGGGTAATCTGTAAATATAAAACATTTTCCACAAACACAAAATGTGTTCAATCAATCTCAGTTCTTTACACACTGAGTTTTGAAACAAACATTCCGCCGGTGGAAAGAAAATCTAATGGTTTTTAGTGGAAAGCTTAATTTTGACCTGAAAATAGGAAGTTTGGGGAATTGGGTGAGAAGTTGTGGATTTGTGTTTAGAGTTTTGAGAAAAAGAGGCATCATTTCAAGAAATGTGTTTAATTAATCAGGAAAAACATAATAAAACAACAATAAAACATACTAATTAGCCTATAACATGCAAAACATGTTGAACACCAACTCAGTATAATTGGCACATTTATACTTTTTTTATCATTATCTTAACTTTTGGCCTATATAATAGTATATTGGAAACTAATTTAAAACACAAATTAGCCTGAATTTTCATTTCTACTCTACTCATCACATTATATTTCCCAAAAATAACTAACAATGCTGATTGTTTTTTTTTGTCAGTTATGTTTTACCTCTTCAGTTAAACTCACTCACCCTTGATGTGTATATGCTACTGTTTCTCTCGCAGTATACGAAATCAGGCAGAAAATGACAACATCACAAACCTGGCAGCAGGTGACCTTCTTTGGATCGGTTTGCACTGGGAACAACTGTGGTCTGATGGGAGCACCTTGCTGTTTCAATTTTGGGCCAGTGGGCAACCAGACAGCACAGAGCAGTGTGTCACCACATCATTCAGAAACTCAGGACTGTGGTCTGATGACAGCTGCTCCCTCACTTTCCCATTCATCTGTTACTCAACAAGTAATGCATCTTATTTACTCACGTACTGTGTAAAGATTCATTGTTGCATTAAGGCAAATATATCCTACATTTAAGATCAGTACCATACACCACACTGAATTTAGACTTGTTTAAAGTCTGTTAAAGCAGAAACAAGAATGTTCTTTACGTCTGTTGTTCTGCATAGACTAAAAGCTGTTCAGAAGATACAGCAGATAAACCTGTGGGAAACTAGTGATCATGTTGTAAACAGCACAGTATTTAAAAGTTAACATTCTTAATTTTACTGTTTAAACTGAGAAAGTATGCAGTAGATTAAAAATAATCAATCAACTGATTTACAAGTAGTGATGGTGTTGCATCAAACAGCTGATGAATTTTCAGTGTGTCTGTGTGACTGTGTAAAACTAAAATGTATTATTTCTAACGTCCTACTTCAAATCAAGTCCTGTATTGGCCAACACATTAAACTCCTTTATTTCCCCATAGTAATACAACTTAAAGAATTTGTATTCTTGATTTTTGTTCATTACATGTGTCTTATGAAACACACTCTGTGATGTGGTTAGGTGTAAAATGTGACACAGCATTCTTGATTAGACAAATGTGGGTCTTAATTAATTATATCTCTCATGGCCACCATTAGGTTTTATTAACAATGCAAGACAAAATGGAGCAACCTTAACATTCAGATGGAGCATGAATTATTTTTCACGCAAAGTTGTTTGTGGATAAATTCATTCCCTTCTCTTCTTCTGTCTCAGCTCCTCCAAAAACAGAAGACTTCAGATCAATAGGACAAAATGAGTCCAGTATCACTCTGCAGTGGAACAAAGTGAACAACAACTTCATCTTTATTCTCCAGTTTAATGATGCAGAGATCAACATCACTGCACCAGATGGAGATGGACCAGTAACTCACACAGTCTCATCTCTCACTGCTGCAACTGAATACACATTCACTCTCTTCTCTGTGTTTGAGGACGTCAGAAGCAGTGGAGTAAACATTACTGCAGTTACCGGTAATATGTCACTTTATTTCTATGCTCTGTATCTGCTTAGCGAGCCATCATCTGCTTTTCAGAGCACCAGTGTAAAACTAAGACGTATCTACTGGGTATAATATTCATTAAAGGAATGTGCTACTTAACAACATGCACTTTATTGCATGTTAATTTAACTCAGCATTGTTTTGGCCAACACTGTAAAATATTTTTTACATTAAGAATGATTTCTTTTTAAAACTTTTGGTACATTGTGATTCTTCATTTATCGTGGAGTACATCTCTGTTGGGATATAAAGTGTGATGGATATGACTACAGAATGTGACATCTGGATCCAGAAAAAAACATTCTTAGTAACACAAAGAATTGTTTCACTCGCTCTGTTCGTGATAATCAGTATTCATTTGTATTGATGTGGGGATACAAAATGAAACATCTTTAATTGTCAATGGGAACATTTTCACTTTTATGTACAGTTAGTTATTATATGTTTCACTGCTCTTTTTGTCTCAGCTCCTTCAAAAACTGAAAACTTCAGATCAATAGGACGAGATGAGACCAGTATCACTCTGCAGTGGAACAAAGTGAACAACAACATCAGCTTTATTCTCCAGTTTAATGGTGCAGAGATTGACATCACTGCACCAGATGGAGATGGACCAGTAACTTACACAGTCTCATCTCTCACTGCTGGAACTACATACACATTCACTCTCTTCTCTGTGTTTGAGAACGCCAGAAGCAGTGGAGTGAGCATTACTGCAGCTACTGGTAAGATGTTTGACTTCATTAATGTGTATTTAACCGGGAATAGCATTTTCATCCTGCAACTTGGGAAGCAACAGGACAGTTAATAGTACTAACCAAATAGTATTTTTTTCCCTGTGTAGTGAAGGGCGAGAACAGTCTCCCTACCCGGATTCAAACACGGGTCTACAGGGCACTAAGGAGGATTTTTCCATATTTACTTAGAACAACTGAAAAGCAATTAAAAGAAACATTACTATAGCAAATGAAAACCCTCGATTTGGTTTGGCCCACTGATGTCATCCATCCATGAAGAGCGAAGTAGGAAATGAGGTGGGCATCAGAGTAGTTATGGCAAGATGAAGCTTTATGAAGCAGTGAAGCTGTCTATCCAGCTGGTTCACTCATGGTGCTTCATTAGCTCTATTGTGCCATCAAGTGGACAATAAATGTAAAACAGGAACAGTGATGAAAATGACACCATGGCTTTGGTGTGTGAAGTTTTAAATTGAATAAATTAATGAATGATGTTTGTGATGCCAATGTATAGGGAAATTAGGTTTGGTCAGCTCAAAATGTTCCCAAACAGGGGAAAATCTCCTCTTTCTTGCTCGTTCCATCGAGGGATGGGTATCGCTACTGGATACCTTTATGGTATTGACCGAAACAGCCCAGTATCGAGAAGAATCAAAACGGTTCTAGTCAAACCAATACGTCAATCGATACTTTTTGTGACCAGATCGTCGAAAAAAATTAAGATTTGTATGGCACCGAAAGAAAGAGAAGAGCACATCTTTTTTCCCCTTTGTGTGCCTGCACCATAAATAAAAAAGGCCTGCACGCGTCGAGTCGATGCATGTTTTAACAGCCGCTCGCTTTCAGCTGCAGCATGTTCGTCGCTGTTGCAAGTTTATCACCACAAGCTTGGCTTTCCGTTGGTTTCATCTTCTGGTATCATTTAACACTTCTCACTTTCTGAAATTCACATCACTTGTCACTGATCAATCGCTACATTCCATTACAACAATTAAGGTTTACATGGTTTAATTTTCAAAAAACACCATATTTTTCTCATATTGCACATTGCTGCAGCTCCTCTTTTCACCCTGTGTGTTGTATGCTCCGCTCTGGAGCTACAGAGTGATGCATCTTACTTGTACAAAATCTTTGTTGGGAGTTGCACATGCGCAGTTCCCAGGTAAGGACTACTAGCCAATCAGAAGCAGAGAAGAGCGGGTCGTAAGAAACAAGGTAGTGTGATCCAAATCAAAGCCGCTTCAGACTGAGACCGTAACCTAGTATAAGTTACTCAAGTCCACAACCACACAACATCATTGTTCGACATCTTACCATAAACCACTACAAAAATCATCATATTTCAAATCAATTTTACATAAAAATTGGCTGAACAATTTGAACGTTTGCTCAGTAGTTTTCACATCAGGTGTAACATTAGCATTATAGTTATAACTTTAGCTGTGTTAGCCAACGTTTACAACAACTCTGCACTTGGAACAATTTGAAGTTACATTGCCGTGTTTATTTTAAATATAATTCACAACCAATAAAGCATACTTACAGGTTGTGATTGTGAATTTCCAGGCCCAAACAGAGTCGGAGTTGCATCGTCTTTTAGCACTAAACGTTGAACTGTTGCAGGTGTTCTGATGATCTATGCTGCCTTGCCGAAAAATACTACCATTACGCAAATCGTTAGACTGGACTCTACTCGGCCCTGCTCCGTTTTCCATTGCAGACAGTACCCAGAGACAGTACGTAGCTTGTCGTCATAGCGACACCACACACAACTGCCACAACGTAATGTTCAATGCGACCCACACAGCTTTCTCTTTTTTAAGTTAAAGCGTTTCAACATTCCTCAGAATGTAAAGACAGATAAGCGGTATGAAAACCTTCCAGCTGTGTTTTCTTCTGCAGTTGTTGCTGCAGCGGTCTGTGTGACGGCGGGAGCAGAGGGCTCTGTGAGCGGGCCGCTGGCCGGCCTCACACGCTCCTCCCGCGGGTTGGCACAGGCTTCCCCCATAATATGCTCCCAGATTTGTTTAGTATTACCTCTAGACTTATGAATAATTACAATAAAGAAAGTTTGCTTTAGCCTTTCTTAGTTCTCAAGTAACACTGCTGCATAACATTATAATTTTTTGTCTATTTGTCAATTTGCTATTTAAACTTCAGAAAATGTTTTAGTGCATGATTTCGCAAGTTCATCAGTTTCAGTAAGTCTGTACTCAACCAAGGTAGACAGTTCTTTTTATTATTATTCTTACCTTGGGGTATCTTAGTGAACGTTTGTGCTATACTCTGAATTGTGTTTATAAATCTCTCTCTGTCTTCCTCTACATTCCTCCCAGTTATAAATTCATTCCACTTTGTTTTGGTTATAGCCATTTGAAAATTCTCAAGTTCACTTTTAGGAATTCTAGGATGCTGAGAATGATATTTATTTGTCGTAAATCTATTATTTGTAAGCTTTCTTTTGAATAAAATGAGGTATGGTCAGTTAATCCAGTAATGGGATTATATGTTTTCTCAACTCTTTCTGGCCTGTTGGTGAAAATTAAATCAATTTGCGTCTGTGAGGATACAGTTATTCTGGTAGGACCTTTAAGTAGTTGTGTAAAATCCATATTATCTGTAATTCTTTTCAAAGAATTTCTATTTCTCTTGTCATCCCAATTTATGTTGAAATCACCTTAGAGAATATAGAGAATTACATTCTTTGAGTAACCTTTTAAATTCATCATAGAAAGTATTGTTGGATGATATAGTAAAACCAGAACAAAAGACATTTGAGAAGAGAGAGTGATAGTTAGTCCAATATATTCCAGATTAACATTAGATAGTTGAATCTGGCTGGAGTGAATATTATTCTTCAGGTAAACCATGACTCCACCACTTCTTCCCTTAACTCTATCCCATCTAAATAAATTATATCTGGGTATATTCAAGGCTGCCGATGGTGAGTTTTTATGTAACCATGTATCTGAAAGACACATAAAGTCTAGATTGGAGTCACATAGCAAATGTGTACAACTTGGTCAGTTGTAGAAATTACACTACAGATATTCAAACGCCCTCCTAATAGTCCCCTGTTTTTTGGGGGGGGATCCCAGATGACTCTAGAATTATTAACAATTTTTAAAAGTTTAAATCTGCAATGTTTTTTAAAGACGGGGTTTACAGGAGTAGGTCCATGGATGTCTTTACAGTTACTAAGTGTGTTTCCTGGGTGGATTTGTTCTCCACGGGTGCAAGCTCTCCGTTTAGAGTTTGATGAACAGCCATTACTTACATTTTGTGTGTTAGAGTACTAACACCTCGCCTAATTCAACACACTTGAAAGCAGAGATTTAGTACTTGGACGGAGCAGCACTGCTGGCCTATGTGTGCCTGGTGCTACAGGTAAACCAGCACTTGTAGGACAGATATCTGGATCCTTATTCACCGCCATGCCCGTTGCGCTCACCAGCAGACACCCATTGCTCTCACCGTTTACTGCAGCCACCGTGCACCATTGTTTATCCTCATCTGTAGCAGCAGCCACCATGTGTTCCCGACTCTCTCCCTCCGTTGCAGCCGCCACACGTTCCCAACCTCCACTACTTGCCGCAAGATGCACGACAACGCATGAGACATCCACCAGGCTGGGTGTCGAATCCTCTGTGTCCAGACAACAGAAGCGGGCAGGGACACTGTGCCTCCGAACCACAGGCCCACCAGCGAGGTCTCTGCATTACTCAACTCGTTGAACTTGGACATCAGATGCGGTTGTTAGCCCAGGCTGGTTTACAGTAGGCCACGTTGCTCTGTCCACAAAGTTTGAATTTGGACCGGCGCACTGATGAACATCACCAGAGAGGAGCAGACAGAGTGTAATGATAAAATGGTTGCTTGTGTGGTATTTGGCTTGGTAAGGTTGTTGAGTCTCATGTTGGCATGAGTAGATGAATGCATTAATCACAGCATTTTTTCCGTAAAACCTAATACCTTGATTGTAGTTTAAAATGATAGATGTAGAGAAGTCGATCTTGTCACAGATATAATTTATATAAAGAGGCGGACCTGTGTCTAAAAACATTAAAATAAAACTAGGCTAAAAACGCAACCAGCGCAACTGACATGCCTGCTGCCATCTTAAGAATCTTACTCGCGAACCGAATGTGAAGAAGAATAGGAGCAAGTAAAGTGCCTGCACTCTGTGGGAAATCACCAGTCAGCACAATGACCGAGAAGAATAAAAGAAAAAGAACTGGATAAGATCAGAGCGGAAGAGGGTCATTCACTGAAGCCACCAAGAGTATGGAAAGAAAGAAGGAGCAAAAGGATCAGAAAAGGAATGGAGACAATCAGCATGTGATCTGTATGGACAAGAAGTGATATTTGGCATGCATTGCCATGATAGTCAACTGTGCTGTGGAAATAAAAGTAGGCTAAATCACAGAGGATTAATATGGTGTTGGATGCTGCAAGCAGATTCTTTGACATTGTGGGTATATCAGGAGCGGAGATAGACATTACACAGAGGGAAGGATTTGAAAAAATTACTCTCCAGACATAGTATGGACAGTTTTTGAAGTCTCTGGGTGGACACTACTTCGTTGTTTTTGCACTGGGAGACTGTTTCATCCAGTAGGTGGCAGTATGCATCTTTAAAAGTCATGGTTACAATCAGCTTTCGCTGACTTGATAGTCTAACGTGAGGTGCAGGTTTAAAGACATCCAATATATTACATTACATTAGCTGCTATCATTATATTTGTTTATTTATTTGTCCTGTTTGTTTCTCATGTACTTGTTTTGTTTTATTATAACCTGTACTCCCTGTTTTGTTGTCTGTCAAGTACTATTGGATTGATAAAGCTATCGGGGGAAAAAAGACTCGGCGCCTTCAGCTGCCTTGCTCTCGCAAGGTTTATGTTAATGTTCTACATTAAGAGAACACTGTTTCTACATTAAGAGAACACTGTTTATCAAATAAAGGAGTTAAATTGTGGAATAGTTGCTGTAATGAGTTAAAACAAGCCACGTCTATTTTTCAGTTTAAAAATATCTACAAGAGAATAACATTGGAAAAATATTTATTAGAATGAACATTAATTAAATAGGCTTGTTTCTGATGTGGACAATGGTCCACTAATGTGTTACTGTTAATTTTATGAACAGATGTTGTCATTAATGAGTTGCATTTATGATTCTAAAGTTAAGGGTAGGCACAATAAGCTTAGCTTCTGCCTGCACCTGGTCATCTATAGTGTTTATGTTTTGAATGATTTGATTGAATGATCTGTAAATGACCAAACCGAAAATAAATGAAATGAAAATGAAAATGAAATGTCATGTGACATGGTGACGTTTTACAGCGCCGGTGAAAGTTGGACACAATTTTTAACCAGCGTGCCTTGTGCCTAGTCTAGCATGCATCACGTTTAATGCGCAGCGCTGCTCTGCGCATTAAAGCGCTGACTTATGGTGATGCATGCTGGAACCACAGTATTGCCTGGTCTTGCGTCATTTTTCTTGGCAAATGTTTGTGTTTGTGTTTGTGTGTTTGCATTATGTTACAGTCTAGATTATAGTAAGTAAGTAAAATAATATTGTGTAATATGGAAAATGACCTGTATGGCACAAGTGGTGAGCACCACTTTGTCACACCTTGTGACATTTAAACATTTTTCTTATTCCTTGTTCATGTAATTAAGTTAACTTCCTGTTGACTTTGTTTCTTGTTTTCAGTACATCTTCCTAAAACATCTCTGACTCAGTACTGCATATACTGTGTGTATTTCTGCGAAAGACAAAGATAGAAGATAAAGAGTCCAACTTATGAGACAAAAAATGTCAGTGGTTGAACTGGTACTTTTTTATTATTGTCAGTGTGAAACAGTGAACACCAATTTATTGAGGCAGGGTGAAACTTGATCTGACAAGCTGACAAGCTGATAGACAAAGTGTTAAGGCACTAAACAAAAAATCCAGCATGCCATAGAGCACTACTTGTTTCCATGCTCTGGGGTCATGATACAGTGTACTCGGCTAGCATACAAAAATCCCATCATGAGAAAAAGGTTTTGTAAAATCCCACAGTACAGCTGAATCCACCTGATGCACAGTGCATCTTCATGTTCACTGTAAAACATGCTTTATAAAAAAGTAAGTAATAAAAAACTGAATATGCTTTGTTTTAGGAACCCGTCAGTTTTACTTTGAGGCTACGCCACTGAACTGGACTGAAGCTCAGAGCTTCTGCAGACGGGTCTACACTGACCTGGCCACCATAAGAACCCCAATTGACGCCAATGCTGTATTCAGGACCACAAGGAGCTACAGAGGCAAGTATTGGAAACATATACAGACCATAAACATAAGGTATATAATCATATACATTCACAACAGCTTATTTTGATTAGATGAAAGTTAAAATATATTATGGAATGTAAAAGAACAACAAAGACCCTTTGCGAAAAATAGCGGAGACACATAATTTAAGGGATTTTCAGTTTATTCATCTACATTTTAAGTCAATTCAGCAACAATTTTAATTCCAGCTGTTATATAATGAACATCTGTTTGAACAGGCAAGGCTTGGATAGGTCTCTATGGTGACAGATGGAGATGGTCCCTGAGTAACAACAGCTTCTATGGTGAAGGAGAGACAGGTTCAGAAACTGGGCCCCTGGATATCCCTACAATCCTTACGGACAACAGAACTGTGTGGTGCTTCAAAGCTTTTACAGTTACTATTACTATTACTATTACTATTACTATTACAATTACTATTACTACTCTTTCTTGGATTACAATGGAAAGTGGTCGCACGTTCATTGCAACAACCAACAAAGATTTGTGTGCTACAACGGTGAGTTTTTTATAGCATAAATATAACCAAGAAGCTAAATGGAATTTCTGCATAGCACATTGTTAATAACTTCTCTTCATCAATATATTTCCAGGTTCAGTAAATGGCAAATCATCCTTTGTAAAAGTCGACAAATATTTGAATTGGACCGCAGCTCAGAGCTACTGCAAGGAGAATTACGTCGATCTAGCCAGGTACAGTGTGCACTGATAAAGACTCCAACACATACAATAGTTCAGTACTGAAGCAACGTCTCGGGTTACGTATGTAACCCTGGTTCCCCGAGAAGGGGAACGAGAGACTGCGTCGGTTACGACACTATGGGAACGCCTCTAGGCGAAGCAGGTCTGAACGTGAATGAAATCACTCCAATCCTATTGGCCTGTTGCTAGAACGGTAAGGTGTGACGGAATAACCGGAGGAGTATAAAGCACACCTGTACACACTCATCATTAGCTTAAACTATGAAGCAGGCGCTTCAGGCGGGAGAGAGGTGCGGCGGGCCGACGCAGTCTCTCGTTCCCCTTCTCGGGGAACCAGGGTTACATACGTAACCCGAGACGTTCCCCTTCGAGGGAACTCGAACTGCGTCGGTTACGACACTATGGGAACGAGATACCCACTAAACCGTGCCGAAAACCCCGCCTGCCCCTGTGTGCAATAAAGTGGCACTACTAAGAGGAGAGCGCACGAGTGCCAGGTGCCGAAGGAAGGTCAAGACTGTAAAACCGAATGAATGTGTGCGGAGTGGCATAGCCAGCCGCTAAACAACATCCTGCAAGAGGCCCCGGAAAGGAGGGCTCGAGAGGCCGCCTTGCCTCTGGTAGAATGAGCCCTCACAGCCACAGGTGAAGGCAAACCGCGCACCTGATAGGCCAGGGAAATAGTCTGAACAATCCAGTTGCTAATAGTATGTTTGGATGCAGGGAGCCCGGCCCTGGGAGACCCAAAACACACTAGCAGCTGGTCAGCCTTCCTCCAACGGGAGGACCTCAGAGTGTAAATACTCAGTGCTCTGACAGGGCAGAGCAGATGAAGTCTCCCGTCCTCCGCCGTCACATGAGGTGGAGGATGAAATGCCTGCAGCACTGTGGACCCTGCCGCACAAGAAGGCACTTTAGGGATGTATCCTGAATGAGGGTGCAGGATAGCCCTAATATTCCCGGGGCAAACTCCAGGCTTTGCGGGGAAACCGAAAGCGCTTGGAGCTCCCCCACTCCTTAGAGAGGTGATAGCAAGGAGAAAGGCCATCTTGAGGGTCAAGTGCTTAGCCTCAGCTGACTCCAGGGGTTTGAAGGGGGCCTCAGCCAACGCCCCAAGAACCACTGCCAGATCCCAAGTGGGAACCTTGGACCGAGTCGCAGGTCTCATCCTCCGGGCACCACGGAGGAAAAGTACAACCAAGGGAAGTTTCCCCAAGAACCCCTCCCTCAGAGGGTGTGGAAAGATGAAATAGCTGCCACGTACACCTTGAGGGTGGAAGGGGAAAGACCAGCAGAGAACCGGTCCTGGAGGAACTCAAGTACCTGAACCACCGGGCAGGTAACAGGGTCCACCGACCGCTCCCTACACCAAGTGGAGAAAACACTCCACTTCAGGCCGTACATCCTCCGTGTGGATGGGGCCCTGGAGCTCAGGAGGGTCTCGACTGCTCCGGCTGTTAGACCCGCCTCTAGGTACTGTGCCCCCTCAGGGGCCAGACCCACAGTCGCCATATGGCGGGGCAAGGGTGAAGAACCCAGCCCTGCGCCTGGGACAGCAGGTCTCTCCTCAGAGGGACCCGCCACGGCGGGCCGTCCAGGAGCGACATGATGTCCGAGAACCACACCCGGGTTGGCCAGAACGGGGCTACGAGCAGTAGGCCGACATAGTCCTGGCGGACCCGCTCCAGAACCCCGGGAGCAGAGCGACTGGGGGAAAAGCGTACAGACGTAGCCTCGGCCACGAATGTACCATGGCGTCCAGACCCAACGGGGCTGGAGGAACGAGAGAAACCATAGCGGGCAGTGCGTAGTCTCTTGAGACGCAAACAGATCCACGTCTATGGGGCCGAACTCTTCGCACAAGAGCTCCACCACTTCGGGGTGAAGTCTCCATTCCCCGGGCCTCAGCCCCTGCCTCAACAGCAGGTCTGCTCCCTGATTCTGTGTCCCCAGGAAATACATCGCCCTGAGCGATAGTAACCTCTGCTGGGACCACAGGAGGATCTGACGCGCCAGTCTGTCCAGAGGGCGCGAGCGCAGACCGCCCTGGTGATTCAGATAGGCCACCACCGCTGTGTTGTTCTACTCAGAACGAACCAGGACGTGGTGGCCTTGGAGATCGGGCAGGAAACTCCTTAGAGCCTGGAACACCGCCAACATCTCGAGACAGTTGATATGCCACTCGGATCGATGCACCTGCCAGGATCCCCTTGCAAAGCGGCCATCCATGACCGCGCCCCAGCCCGTGAGGGAGGCGTCTGTCGAAAGAACCAGCCGGCGACAAGACCCTCCCAGCACGGGCCCCTGGGACAGGAACCAAGTTTCCTTCCAAACTGATAGGGAACGAAGACACTTGCGCGTAACCCAAACCAGACGGAGAGGATTCCCCGGGGAAAAACCCTTGTTCCTTAGCCACCACTGCAGGGGTCTCATGTGCAGCAGTCCAGATGGTATTACGCTGGACGCAGCCGCCAGGAGACCCAACACTCGTTGAAAGTGTTTCATAGTGATGGCGTGGCCTAACTTCACCCCTTTCACGGCAGCCAATATGGTGTCGACACGTGCCGGAGACAATTGTGCCCGCATCGTTGTCGAATCCCATGCAACCCCTAGGAACGTAGCCCGTTGGGTGGGCGCCAGCACGCTCTTCTTTGCGTTGAGCCTCAGCCCTAAACGCCGCAGACGAGCCAGAACGACATCTCGATGCCGAACCGCCAACTCTCGAGACTGGGCTAGGATGAGCCAGTCGTCGATGAAGTTGAAATCCGGATGCCCCGGAGCCTCAGCGGGGCCAGTGCTGCATCCATACACTTGGTGAATGTGCTAGGGGAAGTGCCAGGCCGAATGGAAGAACCCGATACTGGTAAGCCACACCCCCGAAGGCAAACCTCAGGAACTTCCTGTGAGAAGGACGGATGGAGACCTAGAAATAGGCGTCCTTTAGATCTATCGTGACGAACCAATCCTCAGATTGGATGTGCGTCACGGTGGCGGGGATGATGAGCATCTTTAACCTGAATCTCCTCAGAGACCGGTTAGAACCCGCAGATCCAAAATAGGGCACGCAGCCCTCCGTCCTTCTTGGGGACTATGAAGTCTCTGTCTGGGGGGGAGACACGTTCCACGGCCCCTTTCCTCAGCAGAGTACAAACTTCCTGTCCCAACACCGGACCTTGCTCCGGGCGGACCACAGTCCAAACCACCCCCTCTCTTCTGTTGAATTTGGAGGGCGGGCTTTGAACTGTAGTCGATACCCATCTATGGCAGTGCGCAGGACCCGCGGAGAAATGTTCGTCAGGCTCCGCCAAGCGTCTGCAAAGTCTGCCAACGGAACCAGCCCCTCGGGCTGGTGGTCGGTGTCTCGTGTGATCTTCTGGTGGACCCCTGAAGCCCCAGAACGGCAGGGGGGAGCCGCCGAAGATCCACGGTGAGTGAGTCGGGATGCCGTCCGTCTGCAGACCCTCGGGGCAGGCAGTACGGTGCGGACTCGATGGTGGCAGGTGCGTCCTGAACGTGTAAACGGCGGGATAACATCACCTGTTGCCACGGCGGAGGGGACCTCGGTCGGCCTCCGGGGGGGTGGGGGGGGTGCGGGAGGGGAGAAAGACTCCCCTACCCCGGTCTTCCCTGAGCTCCGTCGGGACTGGATGACGGTCCTCAGATCGCGTCTCTCAGACGGCTGAGGGTGAGAGCGCCGTCTCGCTGCCCCAGCTCCTCGGGGGGCCCCCGAGAAGCGACACTCTGCTTCCCTCCTCTCCGTAGGAGCTCGTAGAGGGAAGGGACCTACGCCTGGCAGCCTCAGCTGCCTTGGGTCCAGACCGGCGAGGGAGGTACTGGCGGAACGCTTCGCACTGCGTCTAACGCTTCGTGGTTCTGCGAAGCTCCGCCAGATCTTCCTCGGAGGGACCCCCCCTCTGAACCATCTCCTGTAGCAGGTTGGCTTGGTAGGCTTGAAGCACCGTGGTGTGCAAGCTCGCACCTGCCTGGCCCGCTGGCATGTACGCCTTCCCCACAAGCGTGGATGTGGTGCGACATGGTTTGGATGGTAACGCCGGCTTCTCCAGGGAGGACGCAAGTCGAGGGGAGAGATAGCTCGCAAGCTCATCCTCCACCCGAGGCATCCTCCCATAACCACGGTCCCTAACCCCCATCACATTACTGTAGTTCAGTGATCGGGGTGTGGAAAGCCATGTAGAGAAGGGTCTGCCCCATGATTTACTCAGTTCATCATGTAAATCAGGAAGAGATCGGCGTGGAGGTGGTGCGTGGTGCTTAAGAAACCTTTCATCAAGCTACCACTAGCCTGTGGTGTCTGCTCCTCCTGTCTTGGTGTTGAGCTTAGCCACGGCTCTAGTACCACCTCCAGCAGCACGTCATAGTCGGGCGCGGCCAGATGTCGCCGCCCCGACACCCGGAAGTCATCGTCCACTGCGCTGAGCAGGTCCGCCTCCTCGGAGTCGGATTGCTGCCGCGTCTCCGGATCCAAACCGCGAGCGGGAGAAGCCGAGAACGGGCACCCCGAACGAGGAAAGGAAGCGTCGGAGCTAGCGGATGAAGGTCGGGAAAAAGCCTCAGCCGTCCCGAAATCCTCCGACAGATCACGCTGTGAACCCATGAGTGAAGCCGCCGGGCCGCCTCAGCGGCCGCATGGCCCGCGCCACGGGGAAAACACATCCGGCCATCCTCGGAAAAGAGAGCCATGCGGGACCTCAGTACCCGCACGGAAAGGGCTTCGCAACGGGCGCAGGCAGCCCCCTCGAGAGCTGCCCGTGCGTGCTCCATTCCCAAACATGAGAGACACATCTCATGAGAATCTCCATCCGTGATGTACCGAGGGCAAGAAAAAACACACCTTCTGTACATCTGGTTGCCGGACATGCTGGTAGACTTCTTCTTCAGGTAAGACACTGCTTGTAGGACTGGAGCTTTCTTCAAACAACATACAGAGCGCCTGCTGAATAAAAAAAAGCTAATGATGAGTGTGTACAGGTGTGCTTTATACTCCTCCGGTTATTCCGTCACACCTTACCGTTCTAGCAACAGGCCAATAGGATTGGAGTGATTTCATTCACGTTCAGACCTGCTTCGCCTAGAGGCGTTCCCATAGTGTTGTAACCGACGCAGTTCGAGTTCCCTCGAAGGGGAACTACTTAACTACTATCTGTTCTGTTGATGAAACTCGGCTTATTCAGTATTGTGACGGTCAGTGTTGGGCAAGTTACTCAGAAATTGTAATATATTACTTACCTTAAAAAAGTAATAATATTATTTTACTTATTACTGGGTGATAAATGTAACTAGTTATGTTACTCGTTAAGTTACTATATTACTTTCACTACCACCACTTTGCATCTTTTCCATTCTTCATTTCGCTTCTTGGCTAACAGTTGACTTGAACAACAAAGTCCAGTGCGCTGACCTGCAGCACCAAATGCATTACTGCCAAACACTGGTGACAGATTGATTGAATCCTTCTCTTCCTGTCTGTTAATTTAGTACTATTATTTTTTTACTGTAATGAGTTACATAATTTTCATCCTTATTTTTAAGACTGTGATGCACTTAGACCTCAGTC
This sequence comes from Micropterus salmoides, assembly GCF_014851395.1. Classification (NCBI taxonomy): domain Eukaryota; kingdom Metazoa; phylum Chordata; class Actinopteri; order Centrarchiformes; family Centrarchidae; genus Micropterus; species Micropterus salmoides. The sequence continues at coordinate 19,160,574 of NW_024041150.1, read as the reverse complement.
ATGGTGTAATGTATGATGATTATGATGATTACAAGCCTTATTTGGAATAGAAGTATAGTAACATAGTTATAGTTAGTTTGAAGGTGATTATCATAATCTCATAAACTACAATATTATATTTCCAACAATCACTAACAATGCACTGCAGTGTTGGACTTTCTTCTTTCTTTTATGTTTACCTTTTCAGTTATACTCAACTCACCCTTGATGTGTATATGCTGCTGTTTCTCTTGCAGTATACGAAATCGGGCAGAAAATTACATCATCTCAAAGCTGACAGCTGGGGACGCTGTGTGGATCGGTCTGTACTTGGATCAACTGTGGTCTGATGGGAGCACGTCTCTGTTTCAAAACTGGGCCTATGGGCAAACAGACAGCACAGAGCAGTGTGTCACCACAGTGTTCAGAAACTCAGGACTGTGGTCAGATGATAACTGCTCCCTCTCTTTCCCGTTCATCTGCTACTCAACAAGTAATGCATCTTATTTTTACTCACATACTGTAAAGAGATTCATTGTTACATTTAGGCAGTTTACATTATAAATTATAAATCCTTTAACATCAGATTCACACTGAATTTAGATTTGTATACACGTCTGTTGAAACAAGAATGCTGTAGTTAAAAGTTCTTCTACTAAATGCTGTTCAGAAGATTATATACAGCAGATAAACCTGCGCAAATCTAGTGATCAAGTTGTAAGCAGGACAGTATTGGAGCAATTACATTTCTATAGAAATGACTTTATTGTCAGTAAGGTGAATATCTGCGATCTATAAAAACAGACACAAAACCTCCAAAATCAACAAAACAACAAAAACCAAGGTCACGATGTGTTAATCCTAGTACTATAAGCACAGGTGGACTCGCGTACTACCTCCTCCAATCACGTGCACTCGCCCACAGTAATTGCACTGTGCACATAGCCAACCAAAAGGATGCTGCTAAATAGCCTCAGTATCCGAACACCTCTTCAGCAGATGGTGTCAGAGCAGCAGGGTTCATCGGTAGAGGGCTCGGCCTGTGCTTATAGAACTAGGCTTACCCAGAGCCCTTTAAAGAGAGAGTCGTGTCATCTCCATTCACTCCAATGGACCAGTTTTTCACAGCAATGGCGGATCATGGAGCGTCTAAATAGTTCCTGGAAGTTAGCATCAAATGCAAGCAGCGCAGCAGAGCTGCAATAGAAAATGCTATCTGGGATGCACGTTTGAAAGGTAAGATGTGTAAAAAATGAGATTATATATTATTAGCACAACTGAATCAAGTTGACATTTTAGTGGGTTTCCCCCACTAAATAAGAAGATTTAGGGACATTAATGGTTAACAATTTAACATACTGGCAAAGCATACCTAAAATGTTATAATATTTTCTCTCAGTGTCTGCATCCCTTCTTAGCTTATTTTCCACACAACAATTCAGGTTTATTTACCCAAATTAATACATAATAGTGGCTGAATGCACCATATTGGTGAACACTCAATTCTTACTGGATATGTTTACTGTAATTACATAATTACTTTGTAAAAATTCATATCACATCATCAAAGTTCCTGTGTGTGAGAACTGTGTGAAAAATAAAAACATTCACTAACTAACAAACTATCTAGTAACTGATGCCAACATCAGCAGCAAAAGCTTTTAATGAAGTTCCAAAATGTAACAATCCATAACTCATAAATCAAACCTGTAGCCATTTACAAGAAAGGTTGACCAAACATTAAGCCAGTGATGTGTTCTTTCTTTGTGGAAAAAGGACATATTCACATATTTTTTGCTAGCCTTTTTAGTGATTGTAAGTTTGCTCCTGTTGACCTGAGTCAATCATTTTTTCCTCCTCTCCATGTCAGCTGGGAAACCAAACATTCGTACTCCTTTTTCTGACCGACTGCAGCAGCATCTCCACACAGCACAATAAACTGTGCTGTAGACTGTTGTAAGACAGTACACAGGCACAAACCACTTAACATGGTGTTTTCTGAGTTTATTGGAGATTTATTAAATTAATACATGACAATCATTGATAGTCACCTGTCTGTTGTATCTGAAGTCATAAAGAGTACATTAGTCATTAAGATCAATTAACCCTGGTACCATGGGATTACTAAAAGGAATGTTAGAAAGGTAAATCTGATCTGAATTTTTAACATGTTTTCAAGAGGAACACACTTTCCAATGTAAGGTTAGCCAAAAAAATGTCCACAAGGTAGATGATTATAGCTGTTATTGTCAAAAATATATGTCTTCCTTTTTAAAAGTATTAATGTAACTACATGCACGTGTCAGTGTGCTGCAGAAATATTGTAAATTAACACATTTATTGTATAAATTACCAGAAATCGCTTAAAATAGCCGTTTTGTCGTTTCTCTCGCTCATTTTGAATTGCTCGACTAGGACTTCCAGGAACTATCTGCGGTCTCCATGAACCACGTTGGACCACCATGGACCCCCGCTGACGCGACTCTCTTTTTACAGGGCTCCGGGCTTAACATATTGTAACCTTCGTTCTATTTCTCCGCCCTCAGCTGGACTCTGTGGGTACAGTGGGTGGAGCCCAATGACTGTCCGCCCTAGCTGCGACAAGTTAAAATTCTACCACACCAACCTGGTCTGCCACAGGCCGTCCAAAGACCCAACCACCACATCACCTTAGTGAAAGGACGCTGTTGTGCAGCTCTCTCCAGCACTTACCCTGCTGAAAAGCTCCGTGGACACTGCCACACTTGTGGTGGATTGTGCACAGATCGCCAAGAGTGGGTCACACATAGGCTTGGGAGATACACTCACAAAGACATCTGGCAAAGAGTATCTTGGACAGTACATCCAGCACTATCACTGAAATTGTTGATCAGTGCGTCAGATGGAGACTGTGCACTCTACATAGGATGTCAGAGCGCGCACTGGACACAAAGCTGCAGTTGATCCTCCCTCTGTCCAGCATGGGGTGGGGAACGAGCTCCTTATGTTCTTAAGAACAAAGGAACAGTTCAGTCTCAACACAGCTGCACTGTGGTCACCACAAAGCACTATGCTGCTGGGTTGAACTAACAGGGCACACAGCTCACTCACCCTCTTAGCAGAGGAGAGGGCTAGCAGCAAGGCTGTCTTGGGAGCATTTTCAGAGGACTGCTCCAGAGGCTCATGGAGGGACAAGAAGGGGGGAACAGATACAGCACCTCTTCTAGCCGTGGAGCGTATGCAAACACGTCTGTTTCCAGGGGCTGTCCTGGCTTAATATAGAGCCACAGCGGGCAGTGGGTGTTGTGCTGGCTGCCAAACAGGTCCTCCTCCACTCTCCTGAAGAGAGCCTAGATTTGCTCAATCACATCGGATTGCAGTCTCCACTCAGTTGGGGGCCCCTCTTAGCATGAGATTGGCTCCTCTGTTCTCATGCCCTCATGCCATGCACCTTTGGCACTGTCCCCAGTCCAAAAAAACGAGCAGAGCGCATGCAAGAGTGGAACAAACACACAAACCACGGCCACGGGCGTGTAAATGGGGAGAAATACTCATGGCAAATGAGTACAAGCACACACAGGGCTTATGTTGAGGGAACAGTAAGGACGGTTGTTACGTACGGTGGCAGTCACACTGGAGTGCATTTATGTCCACAGGAGAGCCCTGGCCTGAACCTTAAGTCTGTACCTGCTTGCCTATGTGTACGTATGTGTCCAGAATTGGCAGCGTTGGCGTTGTGCTTGGTCTCTAGAACATTCAGTATCTAGTGCATCAGAGAAAACCCCGAAGCATCACATAGATAAAAACGGATAAGGTGCCGTTTCACCTCGTCTGCTGCTTCCAATGCTTGCTGCAGGTGGGTGACTGCATCTTGAGGAGCGGCGTGAAGAGCCCATTGGGGCTGATGGGCCAGCAGCTCCTTTCTGATCTGCTCTGGCAGGTGGGACATGTGTAGCACATGTTGCGCTGTAGGATCGTTAGTCATGCTATGATGATCTGCTGCTGCAGTGGAAAGAGACAGAATGATCACTTCATGGCTATTCATGGTTAGTGACGTGTACAGTAGCCTGGTCTTGGGCAGAGAGCGGCAAAGTCCTATGAATTTTGAATTCTTCATTTTTGTTCATTACATATGTCTTGTAAAAAGCAGACTGTGATGTGATTAGATATAAAATGTGACAACATTCTGGCTAATAAAAATGTGTATCTGTAATAGCCATCTTAAGGTTTGTCAACAATTGGATACAAAATAGAGCAACCTTAACAGCCAGATAGAGCATGAATAATTTTTCTCGCAAACCTGTTTGTTGATAAATTCATTCCCTTCTTTTCTTCTCTCTCAGCTCCTCCAAAAACAGAAGACTTCAGATCAATAGGACAAAATGAGACCAGTATCACTCTGCAGTGGAACAAAGTGAACAACAGCTTCAGCTTTATTCTCCAGTTTAATCATGTAGAGATCAACATCACTGCACCAGCTGGAGATGGACCAGTAACTTACACAGTCTCATCTCTCACTGCTGCAACTGAATACACATTCACTCTCTTCTCTGTGTTTGAGAACGCCAGAAGCAGTGGAGTAAACATTACTGCAGTTACCGGTAATATATGTCACTTTATTTCTATGTTCTGTATCTGCTTAGCGAGCCATCATCTGCTTTTCAGAGCACCAGTGTAAAACTAAGATGTATCTACTGGGTATAATATTCATTAAAGGAATGTGCTACTTAACAACATGCACTTTATTGCATGTTAATTTAACTCAGCATTGTTTTGGCCAACACTGTAAAATTTGTTTTACATTAAGAATGATTTATTTTTAAAACTTTTGTGATGTTGTGATTCTTCATTTATCATGGAGTACATCTCAGTTGTGATATAAAGTGTGATGGATATGACTACAGAATGTGACATCTGGATCCAGAAAAAACATTTTTAGTAATACAAAGAATTGTTTCACTTGCTCTGTTCCTGACAGACAGCCTTAAAAAGGTGGTATTATGCTCTTTTTCAGGTTCAAAATCCTATTTAGGTGTTGTACCAGAATAGGTTTAGATGGTTTTATTCTCAAAAAACACCATATTTTTTGTCATACTGCACATTGCTGCAGCTCCTCTTTTCACCCTGTGTTGAAGGCTTCGTTTTAACAATGGAGTGATACATTTTGTCTCTAAATGATCTTTGTTGGGAGTTGCTAGTTAAGGACTACTAGCCACTCAGAAGCAGAGAAAGGCGGGTCAGCAAAAAAGAGGTAAACTGGTTCGATTCAGCTGTAGGGTAGTGATGTGCGATACCACTTAATTCCTATCCAATACCAAGTAATACCCAGGCTGGTATTACTGATACCAATACTTTTTACATATTTTATTTCTAGTTTAATGTGACCTCCCTCTCCCGTTTCTGTATTTATGACAGAAATAAGGAGTAGGCTGTGGCCTTATCAATTATCAAATAATAGCTGCATAATGACAAGACATCAAACTACTGTCATATTCTTTAATTATAATAAAAATCTTCTGCTCAGAACTGCCACTTCATAACATCATCATATTATTTTGACTTGATCTCAGATGTTTAGCGAAGTTTGCAGTGTTGCTAAAGTATTTCACTGTCTTTGCACACACATCACACAGAGCGTCATTATTACCTTCACAGCTAAAATACAGCCAGACGTGACTGCTTTTACAGTCGGCCAGAGTCAGTATTCAATCGCGGGAAATGTAAAGGGCTGCAGCAGCTCACTTCAAAGAAGCTCCGTCACAGAGCCGTAGTGCATCAACCGAGTAGCCTATGATTCGACCATCCTGGTAACAGTAAGATACTTATGATAAAACACTCACTCACTCCAAATTACTGAGTTTAGATATCAATGAGCATCGATCCTAGAGCAGGAAACATTGGTATCAGAACTATCTATACTTTAGGATCGATCCGCACATCACTACTGTAGGTTACATGTTGACGACCAGGTTGGCAACATGGACTGGAGCAAGAGTTTCAGAGTGGTGAGTTATAAATCTGTAACAAATGTATCTTTCATTCATAAAGTTTTAACTGAGCTCTGTCTCTACATCACAGTGACAACTTTATGTCCACTGACTGCCTGGAGGGTAGCTAGTGTTTGGAAGGGAGAGGAGAGCTGTGCTGCAGCTCACTGTTTTTACATTGGTGTTTTTGAGGGCGTGTCAGACTAGTCGCTCGGCGAGCATTATGACACGTATTTTCATTGTGACGTCACAAGAAAGGGAAGTAAAGGCTGGACTACAAACGAGCTGTTTTCAGGCAGTTCAGAGCAGAGTTTTCTGTGGGAGATGGGAACTCCCTTTGGGCTGGACTTTGGGCTTTTTCACTTTGCAAACCTATTACATGCACAAAAAAGATAAATAACTCAATAAAGGAGAGGGGAAAAGCCAAAAACCATAATACCACCTCTTTAATTTTTATCAATGTGAATCATCTTTAACTAATGGAGGGAACATTTTCACTTTTACTGAGAGTCATTAGTTAATTAATACTTGTTTCACTGCTCTTTTTGTCTCAGCTCCTCAAAATGCTGAAAGCTTCAGATCAACAAGACAAGATGTCACCAGTATCACTCTGCAGTGGAACAAAGTGAACAACAACGTCAGCTATATTCTCCTTTTTAATAGTGCAGAGATTGATATCACTGCACCAGATGGAGATGGACCAGTAACTTACACAGTCTCATCTCTCACTACTGGAACTACATACGTATTCACTCTCTACTCTGTGTTTGAAAACGCCAGAAGCAGTGGAGTATACCTTATTGCAGTCACTGGTAAGATGTTTGACTTCATTAATGTGTATTTAACCAGGCATATTACTTTGGAAGCTACTGGACAGTAAATGGTAATTACCAGCAGTAGTAACATTTTTGTTATTTCTGTATGTAATTAAGTTAAATTTATGTTTATTGCGCCTTCAAACAGACATTGTTAACATAACTTTAACATGTCTTTATTTTTACTTATTCTCTTTTTTGTATAAATTAAAAATGTCCTCACATTTTCAGTTATGATACTGACTTATTTTTAAGAGATATTTACAAAGTATCAATACTTTCCATGTAATCAAAACATCTTATTAAAACATCTCTGACTCTACTGTACTGCATATACAGTTTGACTGAGACAAAAAGTACAACTTAAGACAGAAAATGTTTAAAATGACACAGAAAATGTCAGTGGTTGAACTGGTTCTTTTTTATTCTCAGTGGTAACCAGTAAACACCAATTTAATGAGAGAGACTGAAACTTGATCTGACTCAAGCTGATATACAAAGTGTGAAGACACTAAACATTAAATCCAGCACGGCATAGAGCAGGGGGATTCTATTAAAAGACGTTCAAAGAGGTGCAGGTAGAGACAATTTCCTGAAGCAAAGGTTCGGAACATCATAACCACTAACTTGCGTTATCATGTGCCATCAGTGCCATAACATGTAGTTGTATCAACTTATGCTTTTAGTCAACAACTGACTGTCAAATCAAATAATAATAATATCAATAATGTTTACTGTCAGTTTTCACATCGAACTGGAGGGACAATAAAAAATAACTACACTAATAATAAATTCTAAATTTAAAATAAAAAGTGTAGTTTGAAGTGTCGTCTCAACTAATTTTACACACTCAACACATCTTAACAAATGAACAGCTGTAATGCTTCCTCTTCTCTTTCATTCGCTCTTACAGTATCTCACAAAAGTGAGTATACACCCCTCATATTTTTGTAAATATTTGATTAAATCTTTTCATGTGACAACTAGTGTTGGGCGTAATGTGTTACAGAAGTAACTCAATTATAATGTATTGCTTTTTGCTGTCACGCAGTAATATAATGCATTACTAAAAAAATCGGTAATTATACCTGTTTATTTTTTTTTATCTCAGTAACGCACGTTACAACACGTTTTGACCCGAAATTAAGCGGTGGTTGTTTATTCTTTATACTTCACCAATACCGAAAACCATTTCAGCACCAGAAAAACAAAAACAAATCTATGAGTGAAATAGTAGGCCTAATGTTATTTCCAGTTGCGGGGATTCATTGAGAGCTCGGCTTACACAGACAGGAGCATTTACAGCTTGACACAGAGGCTGAAATGAAGCCCTACACGAAGAGTCATCCATCCATCGTCAACCGATTATTCTGCGTACAGGCTCGCGGGGGCTGGAGCCAATCCCAGCTGACATTGGGCGATGTACACCCTGGACAGGTCACAGTCCACACCTAAGGACAGCCTGCATGTCTTTGGAGGGTGGGAGGAAGCCGGAGCATCCGGAGAGAAAACATACAAACTCCACACAGAAAGGCCGGGGCAACCGGGGTTTGACAACCTTCTTGCTGTGAGGCGACAGTGTAAACCACTGCACCACCAGCTATGACAATATGATTCAATTCAATTCAATTCAATTTTATTTATATAGCGCCAAATCACAACAACAGTTATCTCACAGCGCTTTTCATAAAAGAGCAGGTCTAGACCGTACTCTGTGATGTTATTTACAGAAGCCCAACAGTTCCCACCAAGAGCAAGCACTAGGCGACAGAGGCAAGGAAAAACTTCCTTTTAAGAGGCAGAAACCTCGAGCAGAACCATGGCTCAGGGTGGGCGGCCATCTGCCTCGACCGGTTGGGGTGAGAGAGAGAGAGAGAGAGAGAGAGAGAGAGAGAGAGAGAGAGAGAGAGAGAGATGTAAGGAGAGAGAGATGTAAGGAGAGAGAGAGGGGAGGGAGGCAGCCTACACAATATACACACAGAGGTACACACAGTGAAGGTAATGTTGCTATAGACTAAATGAAAAATGGTACAGATATTTATAATAGTGTTAATGGTAACCATCGTAATGTTAATGATTATAATAACAATAATAACAATAAGACTAGCAACAATAGTCGTTGCAGCAGAGGGTGTCGAGCAGGAACACGGGGGCAGCAGGTGACCCGCAACCACAGATCCAGACTCCACAGCTCCAGAGCCAGAAAACCTGCAGGAAGTGATAGGAGAGAGGAGAGAGACGAGAAAGCACAAGACTACCAGAAAGGGGAGAAGTTGTGTTAGTAACATGCAATAATGGGATAAGGTTGCATACAGAGGGAGAGAAAGTAGAGGAGAGAGGAGCTCAGTGCATCATGGGAAATCCCCCGGCAGTCTAGGCCTATAGCAGCATAACTAAGGGATGGTTCAGGACTACCTGAGCCAGCCCTAACTATAAGCTTTATCAAAGAGGAAAGTCTTAAGCCTACTCTTAAATGTGGAGATGGTGTCTGCCTCCTGAACCCAAACTGGAACCTGGTTCCACAGGAGAGGAGCTTGATAGCTGAACGCTCTGGCTCCTAGTCTACTTTTGGAGACTCTAGGAACCACAAGTAACCCTGCATTCTGGGAGCGCAGTGCTCTGGTGGGGTAGTAAGGTACTATGAGCTCTTTAAGATAAGATGGTGCCTGACCATTAAGAGCTTTGTAGGTAAGAAGAATGATTTTAAATTCTATTCTGGATTTTACTGGAAGCCAATGCAAAGAAGCTAAAACAGGAGAAATGTGATCTCTTTTCCTGGTTCCTGTCAGAACACGTGCTGCAGCATTCTGGATCAGCTGAAGAGTCTTAATGGACTTTTTCGAGCAGCCTGATAATAAGGAATTGCAGTAATCCAGCCTAGAAGTAACAAATGCATGGACTAGTTTTTCTGCATCATTTTTAGACAGGATGTTCCTGATTTTCGCAATATTACGTAGGTGAAAAAAGGCGGTCCTTGAAATTTGCTTAATGTGAGACTTAAACGACATGTCCTGATCAAAGATAACTCCAAGATTCCTCACAGTGGTGCTGGAGGCCAAGGCGATGCCATCCAGGGAAACTATATCTTTAGATAATGCGTCACGGAGGTGCTTAGGCCCCAGAGTAATAACTTCAGTTTTATCTGAGTTTAACATGAGAAAATTACAGGTCATCCAGGTTTTAACATCCTGAAGGCACATTTGAAGTTTAGCTAACTGATGAGTTTCATCTGGCTTGATCGATAGATATAACTGAGTATCATCTGCATAACAATGAAAGCTTATGGAATGTTTCCTGATAATATTGCCTAAAGGAAGCATATATAAAGTGAAGAGGATTGGTCCAAGGACAGATCCTTGAGGAACTCCATGAGTAACTTTGGCGTGCATGGAGGACTCATCGTTAACATGTACAAACTGAAATCGATCTGATAAATAGGACTTAAACCAGCTTAGAGCGGTTCCTTTAATGCCAATGAAATATTCCAGTCTCTGCAATAGGATCTGATGGTCAATGGTATCAAATGCAGCACTAAGATCTAATAAAACCAGTACAGAGACAAGTCCTTTGTCTGATGCAATAAGGAGTTTATTAGTAATTTTCACCAGTGCTGTCTCTGTGCTATGATGAGCTCTAAATCCTGACTGAAAATCCTCAAATAAACTATTGCTCTGTAGAAAGTCACACAGCTGTTTAACAACTGCTTTCTCCAGAACCTTAGAGAGAAATGGAAGGTTAGATATAGGTCTATAGTTGGCTAAAACATCCGGATCAAGTTTGGGCTTTTTCAGAAGAGGTTTAATTACAGCTACTTTAAAGTACTGTGGTACATAGCCTGTTGATAAAGATAGATTGATCATATCTAGTATAGAGGTGCTGACTAAGGGTAGAACATCTTTAAGCAGCCTAGTCGGGATGGGGTCTAAGAGGCAGGTTGATGGTTTAGATGAAGAAATAATTGAGTTAGATGGTAAAGATTGAGGGAAGCAAAACAGTCTAAACATGTATCTGGTTCTACAGCTGTTTCTAAGGTTCCTGAGTTAAGAGATAAGTCGGTGCCAATTGAGGGCAGGTCTTGGTGAATTTTGTCTCTAATAGCTAGAATTTTATCATTAAAGAAGCTCATGAAATCGTAACTACTGAGAGCTATGGGAATACTTGGCTCAATAGAGCTGTGACTCTCTGTCAGCCTGGCTACAGTGCTGAAAAGAAACCTGGGGTTGTTCCTATTTTCCTCTATTAATGACGAGTAGTAGGCTGCTCTGGCATTACGGAGGGCCTTCCTATAAGTTTTAAGACTATCTTGCCAAATTAAACGAGAATTTTCCACTTTGGTAGAACGCCAATTCCTCTCAAGTTTCTGTGATATTTGCTTTAATTTGCGAGTTTCAGTATTATACCATGGAGCTAACCGTCTTTGTTTTAGTATTTTCTTTTTTAGAAGGGCTACAGAGTCGAGTGTCATTCGCAGCGAGCCTGCAGCACTATCAACAAGATGATCGATTTGGGAGGGACTGAAATTAGCATAGGAGTCCTCCGTTACTTTGTGACTAGATAATGTATTTAGAGCTGATGGGATCGCATCCTTAAATTTAGCTATGGCACTATCAGACAGACATCTTGTATAGAAATTTTTGCCCAGTGGCGAGTAGTTCAGCAATACAAACTCAAAAGTTATCAAACAGTGGTCGGATAAAGAGGGATTCTGTGGGAACACCACTAAATGTTCAATTTCAATACGACCGCTAGTCTGTTGCGTTGCGATGGAGAGAAACTGAGTGGATCTGTTCACACTGATTTTAATAGCAGATAGCTTATTATAATGTTCATTGGTATCAATCTTAACACTTTACTGAAAACATGTTTTACGTTATGATATTCCACCACTGGCACAACATCGAGCCTATCATTGCTGGTCCCTGCTCCGACAGGAGTCCCTTATTTTTCTGTGTTGAAGGTGGCAAACCTACCATCTAGTGACCTCTGGCATAGAGCACTAATTGTTTTACCTGCTCTGTAGTTATGATACAGTGATTTCTGCGTAATGAGGAAATATGAATATGAGGAAAATGTATTGTAAAACCCCACAGTATAGCTGAACCCACCTGATGCATACTGCCTCTTCATGTTCACTGTAAATAATTTAATATGCTTTGTTTTAGGGACTCGTCAGTACTACTTTGAGAATACGGCACAGAACTGGACTGAAGCTCAGAGCTTCTGCAGACGGGTCTACACTGACCTGGCCACCATAGAAACCCAGACTGATGCCTTTGCTGTAATCTGGACCACACCAAGCTACAGAGGCAAGTACTAATTATTGAAAACGTATACAGAACATAAACATAGTGTGTATGTACTGTATGTACAATCGTACACATTCATCTATAATTTAAGTCAATTCAGCAACAATTTTAATTCCAGCTGTTATATAATGAACATCTGTTTGAACAGGCAAGGCTTGGATAGGCCTCTACGGTGGGGGCTGGAGATGGTCCCTGAGTAACAGCAGCTTCTATGGTGAAGGAGAGACAGAGTTTAGAAACTGGGCTCCTGGACATCCCTATAGTCCTAACGGACAACAGAACTGTGTGGTGCTTCAAAGCTATTACTATTACTATTACTATTACTACTTCTATGACTACAATGGAAAGTGGTTGGACGTTAATTGTAACTACCCATTCTACTCTGTGTGCTATAACGGTGAGTTTTCTTATAGCATAAGAACAAAAAGCTAAATAGAATTTCTGCATAGCATATAATAAAAACTTTTCTTCATCAATATATTTCCAGGTTCAGTAAATGGAACATCAACCTTTGTAAAAGTCGACACACCTTTGAATTGGACTGAAGCTCAGAGATACTGCAGGGAGAATTACGTCGATCTAGCCAGGTACAGTGTGCACTAATGAAGACTCCAACACATACAATAGTTCAGTACTGAAGCAACTACTTAACAACTACTATCTGTTCTGTTGATTCAGCTAATTCAGTATTGTGACAGTTGATTAAATCCCAAATAGATTGGGAAATCAACTGTTTTAATTTATCTTTTTTTTATCATTTGAATCCTTCTCTTCCTGTCTGTTGATTTAGTAATATTATTTTTTAACTGCTTCGAGTTATATATTTTTCATCCCTAGTTTCATGACTGTGTGGCTCTTGAATGGATGGATAAGCAGTATTAGGAATAGAAGTATAGTAACATACCTTAGTTTTAAGGTGACTGATTTAGATTTTAAGATGTTAACAGCTATGTTGTCACTTGACCAAATCCTTAAATAATCACACAATGTACAATATTATATTTCCCAACTGGGGGTGCAGCGATTACCGGACGGCACTATTATTATTATATGACGGATCACCTGTTCTACAACTTGCTGTTAAAAGGTCGCTGCTAAAAGCTCAAATAACTGCATCAAATTTGATGCAGCACCAAGTAAATGTAATTCATAATAACTTTAACGTGGCAAGTTGATTGGGAATTAAGTATCAAGGTGTCACTTACAATCGATGCCATAGAGGTGAGAGTCCAGCTTTCAGTGCAACGTAAACAAACAAAGCCGGTGTAACCTTTCAGACCCACTGCAACAACAGCACTGCTGCACTATGAGACCCATTATTTTCAAAGGCTTGCACATGGCATGCGGTCAAAGTAGTTGAACATTTGCGCTGAGCAGCTTCCTCGCAGTGCAAATCACTTCTTTGAAGAAGTAGTCCTCTTAAAACCTAAAAGTTAGGCTTTGTATGATAATATGCCAGGTGTAAAACACTAACATAACATCAGGAGCTTATAGACTAACAGTTAAATGCATTTCAGTTAGTAATAACACTGCATGACAGATGTTCTCAGTGTCTTTCTGTCATTTTCACAAAAACTTATATGTATAGATGATGTGACGGAAAGGCAAGAACAGTCACCTCACCCAGATTTGAATCTGGGTTTACAGGGTACCAAACATGCAACTTGACCGCAACACCAAAGGCTTATTGGTATGGCATTAACAGCACAGACTCAACCGTAGTGAGTGGTCCGTCACAGACGAGAGTTGATGACAATAACAGTTCAGTTTATTACGCTCCTTAATAACTTCACTTATCCCTGGCGGATAAGTGAAGTTAGTATTCCCCCTAATAATACTTACATATTATAGAAATATAATTGTTAATGTAATTAAACATTAACTCCCTTGTGAAAGAGACTGTGTCTCAATGGGACATTTCCTGTATAAGTAAAGGTTTATATAATAAACTTAAGTCATTACTAATGTTGTGAAATTAATTAATGCATGTTAATCATGATAAATGTGAAACCGTGATTATTCTTCTGACTATAATCATACCAACAAAATCTGTTATCTTTTACCTCTTCAGTTATATTCAACTCACCCTTGATGTGTATATACTACTGTTTCTCTCTCAGTATACGTGATCAGACCGAAAATGATGTCATCAGAAACCTGGCTGCTGGGGACTCTGTGTGGATCGGTCTACACTCGGAACAACTGTGGTCTGATGGGAGCACGTCTCTGTTTCATTACTGGGCCAGTGGGCAACCAGACAGCACAGAGCAGTGTGTCACCACAGTGTTCAGTAACTCAGGACGGTGGTCAGATGATAACTGCTCCCTCACTTTCCCGTTCATCTGCTACTCAACAAGTAATGCATCTTATTTCTGCTCACATAGAGATTCATTTCTGCATTAGAACAATGTTCTTCTGCTAAATGCTGCTCAGAATAACATACTATCTATAGCAGATAAACATGTGGAAATCTAGTGATCATGTTGTAAACAGCACAGTAACATTTATCTTCCTAAAGAAAATTACTTTCTTGTCTGTAACGTTAATGTTTGCTATGTATAAAATGTTCTCAAAAGACACAAAATCACCCAAATCAAGTCAAATAAAATGAAAACTCTGATTGCAGAAATCTGCTATTGAAATGAATGTTTCAGAACAAGAAAAACAACAAATACCATAAAAATTTTTATTATTTATTATTCAAAACATCAACCATCTATACTTACTTACTTATATGTTTCTCATCAGTATAATTCTGTTTAAATTGAGAAATAGCGATCATGTCAGTGATAATGTCAACATGCCACACATAGACAAACAACCAGTCACACTCACACCTAAGGACAATTTTAGGGTCACCAATTAACCTAGTCCGCATGCGGAGAGAATTAAATAAAATTTATTTATTATAAACAAAAGAGCAGGTCTAGACCGTACTCTGTGATGATATTTACAGAAGCCCAGCACTAGGCGACAGAGGCAAGGAAAAACTTCCTTTTAAGAGGCAGAAACCTCGAGCAGAACCATGGCTCAGGGTGGGCGGCCATCTGCCTCGACCGGTTGGGGGTGAAGGAGAGAGAGAGGGAGAGAGAGAGAGAGAGGGAGAGAGAGAGAAAGAAAGAGAGGGATGGAAGGAGAGAGAGAGGGGAGGGAGGCAGCCTACACAATATACACACAGAGGTACACACAGTGAAGATAATGTTGCTATAGACTAAATGAAAAATGGTACAGATATTTATAATAGTGTTAATGGTAACCATCGTAATGTTAATGATTATAATAACAATAATAACAATAAGACTAGCAACAATAGTCGTTGCAGCAGAGGGTGTCGAGCAGGAACACGGGGGCAGGAGGTGACCCGCAACCACAGATCCAGACTCCACAGCTCCAGAGCCAGAAAACCTGCAGGAAGTGATAGGAGAGAGGAGAGGGACGAGAAAGCACAAGACTACCAGAAAGGGGAGAAGTTGTGTTAGTAACATGCAATAATGGGATGAGGTTGCATACAGAGGGAGAGAAAGTAGAGGAGAGAGGAGCTCAGTGCATCATGGGAAATCCCCCGGCAGTCTAGGCCTATAGCAGCATAACTAAGGGATGGTTCAGGACTCACCTGAGCCAGCCCTAACTATAAGCTTTATCAAAGAGGAAAGTCTTAAGCCTACTCTTAAATGTGGAGATGGTGTCTGCCTCCTGAACCCAAACTGGAACCTGGTTCCACAGGAGAGGAGCTTGATAGCTGAACGCTCTGGCTCCTAGTCTACTTTTGGAGACTCTAGGAACCACAAGTAACCCTGCATTCTGGGAGCGCAGTGCTCTGGTGGGGTAGTAAGGTACTATGAGCTCTTTAAGATAAGATGTTGCCTGACCATTAAGAGCTTTGTAGGTAAGAAGAATTCTATTCTGGATTTTACTGGAAGCCAATGCAGAGAAGCTAAAACAGGAGAAATATGATCTCTTTTCCTGGTTCCTGTCAGAACACGTGCTGCAGCATTCTGGATCAGCTGAAGAGTCTTAACGGACTTTTTCGAAACAGCCTGATAATAAAGAATTGCAGTAATCCAGCCTAGAAGTAACAAATGCATGGACTAGTGTTTCTGCATCATTTTTAGACAGGATTTTTGCAATATTACATAGGTGAAAAAAGGCGGTCCTTGAAATTTGCTTAATGTGAGACTTAAACGACATGTCCTGATCAAAGATAACTCCAAGATATTTAAGACTTCTCAGCAACCCTTATTGAAAAAAAACATATTGCAAATGTCAGAGGGTAACTTAGTTAATGCCATTGTTGTGTGAGGTCATTCAGCTGCTACTCTATGGAATGGCACTATGTGTACACTTTTCAAAGAGTTTGTCATGAAACAAGCCTACATGAAGGCAGTATAGTTGACTGTTACAAGTTACGTAGGCTATGTAAGTTGAGTAAGCTATGCAAATAACATTACTTAACTTACATAAGTTAACTGGTGTATATATCATAGTTCTTTTAACCCAAACCATGATTTTTTCCTAAATCTACTTTTAGTGCTTAAATCTAACCAAATTGCGTTTAGCTGTGCCGTTTATATGTGATATTAACAACGTGCCACTTCAACAAGGCAACACTAAGAGATAGGCCTTTGAAAGTCTAACCAGACGTTGCATATTTATTGTTGCTAATTTGACCTAACTTGAAGTCAAAAAACGTCTCCTGGTTCTCTGGACTAATCAGAGGCAGATAAATAAAAGCAACAGGTTAATCTGTCTCACCTCATGCTGGGCGATGTACATTCAAAAGAAACTATGAAAGCATTACCTCCTTCATCAAACAGAGCCTAAAATAATAGCAAAAGTAGGGTTTCCACTGTGTATATTTTAGCTCTGGGGCTTTACCCAGGAGCTACAAGTGTGACTGGGGAACATTTTATTGTATTTTGCTGATGTCCTGCTTCTCTACCTGAAGTTAAGTACTGAACTGGCCAACACATTGGCAAGAGGTGGTATTATGGTTTTTGGCTTTTCCCCTCTCCTTTATTGAGTTATATCTTTTTTGTGCATGTAATAGGTTTGCAAAGTGAAAAAGCCCAAAGTCCAGCCCAAAGGGAGTTCCCATCCCCCACAGAAAACTCTGCTCTGAACTGCCTGAAAACAGCTCGTTTGTAGTCCAGCCTTTTCTTCCGCTTTTTTGTGATGTCACAAGTAAATACGTGTCATAATGCTCGCTGATACACTAGCCCGACATGCCCTCAAAAACACCAGTGGAAAACCACTTAGCTGCAGCACACACCTCTCCTCTCCCTTCCAAACACTAGCTACCCTCCAGGCAGTCAGTGGACATAAAGTTGTCACTGTGATGTAGAGACAGAGCTCAGTTAAAACTTAATGGATGAAAGAGACTTTTGTTACAGATTAATAACTCACCGCTCTGAAACTCTTGCTCCAGTCCATGTTGCCAACCTGGTCGGCAACATGTAGCCTACAGCTGAATCAAAGCTGGTTACTGTCTTTTCGCTGACCCACCTTTCTCTGCTTCTGATTGGCTAGTAGGCCTTAACTAGGAACTGCCCATGTGCAAGTCCCAACAAAGATCATTTAGAGACAAGAATTATCACTCCATAGCTAAAACGAAGCCTTCAACACAGGGTGAAAAGAGGAGCTGCAGCAATGTGCAGTATGACAAAATATGGTGTTTTTTGAAAATTAAACCACGTAAACCTGTTCTGGTACAACCCCTGAATTTGAACCTGAAAATGAGCATAATACCACCTCTTTAAACTCCTTTACTTCCCCATGGTTACTGTCCTACTTAAAGTACCATGAATTTTAAATTCTTAATTTATTGTTCATTACATATGTCTTGTCAAACACACTGTGATGTGGTTAGGTATAAAATGTGACATTCTTGCTAATACAAACATCTACTGTATCGCCAATAGCCACCACTGGGTTTTCTTAACAATGGAATACAAAATGTAGCAACCTTAACAGTCATGGAGTATTAATAATTATTACGAAAACTTGTTTGTTGATAAATTCATTCCCTTCTCTTCTTCTCTCTCAGCTCCTCCAAAAACAGAAGACTTCAGATCAATAGGACAAAATGAGACCAGTATCACTCTGCAGTGGAATAAAGTGAACAACAACTTCAGCTTTATTCTCCAGTTTAATGATGCAGAGATCAACATCACTGCACCAGATGGAGATGGACCAGTAACTTACACAGTCTCATCTCTCACTGCTGCAACTGAATACACATTCACTCTCTTCTCTGTGATTGAAAACGTCAGAAACAGTGGAGTAAACATTACTGCAGTTACCGGTAATATATGTCACTTTTATCAATGTGGGGACACAAAACAAAACCATCTTAAACTCTTAGAGATTAATCCATTTTTCACTGCTCTTTTTGTCTCAGCTCCTCCAAATGCAGAAAACTTCAGATCAACAGCACAAGATGAGACCAGTATCACTCTGCAGTGGAACAAAGTGAACAACAACTTCAGCTTTATTCTCCAGTTTAATGATGCAGAGATCAGCATCACTGCACCAGATGGAGATGGACCAGTAACTTACACAGTCTCATCTCTCACTGCTAGAACTACATACGTATTCACTCTCTACTCTGTGTTTGAAAACGCCAGAAGCAGTGGAGTGAGCGTTATTGCAGTCACTGGTAAGATGTTTGACTTCATTAATGTGTATAACATTTTAATCTTGCAACTTGGGAAGCTACTGGACAGCTATTATTATTTACCAGTAGCAGTAGTTTTTTTCTTGTTACATTTGAACATTTTTCATACAACTGACGTTTGTCTTGTCTGATTTTCATGAACAAATTATCAATTCACTTAAAAATATTCTTCTTTCCAAAACATCTCTCACTCTGCCTACTGCAACAAAAGGGCCATGTAAGTATATCCATTTGTTACATTTATTACATGGTCTGAACCTTTGCCTCGAGTGCATTAGCTTGATTGTTATTGACATCCTTTTCAAAGCTATATTATTTTTTCATCTTTTACTATGTGTTTACTTCAACTGTTGCTGCTTATATTTACATAAAACCAGAGAATACATTATTGTTTTAGGGCTGGGCACGTTAACGCGTTATTATTGCGTCAACGCATTAATTAATTAATGCCGACAATTATCACACATTAACACAGTTTCTATTATTAGGCTATTATTTTGAAAGTGCGTTGCTCACTGGCTCTGAATACACATACAGTCATAGGAGGGCTGGGATGTTGATCATCCTGCAATTCACCCACCCAAACAAGCAGCGGAGGGAGGCTTCAGCAGACTTCGCTGGATGCAGCGTGTTGGAGAAGTAGATAAACAAAAGCAAGACAAGCGATCAAATGCCTTACATAAGTGGACACACTGCATACTGATTAGTATTGGGGAAGGTGTCGGTCTTAGGAAAGTTAAAATCACAATGTAGTCGCTTGGCCCCGTGAGGTTGCTCTTTGCTCCGGTGATCAGACACAGCACTCCGCAAGTGAACGGCAGGTGCTCTATGGACAGTAACAATGGCAACGGCTTCTGTGTGCTACACAGCTGTAGCCTGTTTAACTTAAGTTACAATTATAATGTTACATAACTTTACCTGATAGGCCTTCATCTTGTTTTACAAGCTGATGAAAGACAGTATTTATGGTTATTATGGTTATTATATTTCAAAGCATGTTGAATAGTGAGCTATAATAATGAAATCCATTATCATGTAGATTCTTCTATGTAACATGTTGTGTATTTATGTCAACAGATTATGTTCTTGCCCTGAACGTGAAATTAGAGTTGTTGACTCAGCTGTCAGACTCGGAGTTGCAGAGTGTGTTGCAGCAGGAGGTGAGACTAACAGCTGTTACAGGTTTTTTTCAATGTTATGAATAGTTTGTTGTCACTTTTAATTCAAATAATCTACAAACTATTTTGTTCAGTTTTAACAATGTTTTTTTGTGTGTGTTTATGTGGCTTTTTTTTTAAAGGCCTTGAGACGATACGGATTGTCGCCACAGTTGTCCTTGAAAGTGTTGAGACGTAAGATCAGGACATCAGGACCGATTCATTGAAGGAGGATGGATCTGCAAGTTATTTAGACTTTCCACATTTTGAATTGCTTTCCTTGATGTGAATAATAAAAACTGATGATAGGAAAGACATTTTATCAGATCTTAGTGAAATGTAGTTTGACCCCATTATTCTGCTTTGTATTTACTTATACCAGTACTACTACTTAATACTTCTAATGTTATGAGGATAACTTGTTGTATGTATTGCTACTGCTACTACTACATTGTAAAAGATATGCTCCTTCTCCTGCATTAAAAAATCCAGAAGCCATAAATATGCAAACGTTTTTCATTTGGAAAGTTGAACATATATTAAACTCAGAATCAAGGTGAACACAGAGAAGCGAGGAAGATATAGCAAGTTAAAAAATTAGTGACAGGTTGGACCTCAGGCTGGAATTACAACAGGGAGTGAATGAGAAACGACTGAGACTTTCCTATCAATTAAGGTTCAAAGCTAAAACTCTAAACCTCCACTGAACAAGATTTTGCCATTTGAGTGAGAAAAGGCATGTGGCTACATTTTGGTGCCTTTTTGTGCTTATGGAGATAAATATACACACAGCAGTTTACAAAACAAAATCTAGTCCTAAAAATTAATATAAAATTCAACTGAAACACCATCGATATTTTATGCAAATTTTGGGAGGATACCTGTGAATCATCAGCACATTCGTTAAAGTCACCACTTACAATTAAAAGGGAGTTTGAATACTTCTGTAAGAGTTCATTTAATTTTGAAACTATGTGGGAGAAAAGCCCTTTGTTCAGAGAGCGTGAGTTGTGACCATAAACATTGCATACAATGAAGAGTGCATTATCCTGCCTAATAGTCTGAAGGATTTATATCAGTCTGAAGGATTTATTAATTAACTACAATAAAATGGTTAAGGATGCGAGAACACACTATTTTTCTGAACTCATTACTACACATAAACACAATCCCAGGTTTCTGTTTAAGACTGTGGATCAGCTGGTAAACCCAACCCCTCCTTGTGCCTCAGCTGGAAGTAATGATGACTGTGAATTGTTTTTATCTTATTTTACCAATAAGGTGGTGTCAATCAGAGCCTCTATTACCCCTGCGGCCTCTTACTCAGAGGTTCCTCACCAGCAACAACAGAGTTTTAACCAGTTTTATCCCATCGACTTGTCTGAGCTTTTAAAAACAATATCACAAATGAGAGTGTCCTCCAGCCCACTTGATATAATACCTACAAAATTTTTACTAAAAGTAATAGATTCTGTTGGGCCCCATTTGATCTCTGTTTTCAACAGCTCCCTATCTACTGGTTGTGTCCCTGATTATTTTAAAACGGCTTGCGTGAACCCACTTTTAAAGAAACCTGGTTTAGATCCCTCCCTCCCACATAATTTTAGACCAATTTCAAAACTGCCTTTTATTGCAAAGATTCTAGAAAGAATTGTGTCCAAACAGCTGCTCACTGTGCTGGAAAATAACAAAATATTTGAAAAGTTTCAGTCTGGTTTTAGGAAGTACCACAGCACTGAGACTGCCCTGCTTAAAGTCACCAATGACCTTTTAATGTCTGCTGATGAAGGTATGTGCTCAGTCCTTGTACTCCTGGACCTTAGCGCTGCTTTTGACACCATTGATCACAACATCATGTTAGACAGACTGAGGCACTGGGTGGGGATCTCTGGTACTGCCCTAGAATGGTTTTCATCCTACCTGTCAAATAGGAAGTTTTGCGTGTCTGTAAACAACTATGTCTCTTCATTCTGTCCAGTTAAATATGGTGTGCCTCAGGGGTCGGTCTTAGGACCCATTTTGTTTTCCTTGTATCTGCTTCCCCTTGGACATATTATCCATAAACATGGCATTTCTTTTCATATTTATGCTGATGACACACAAATATACTTGCCCGTCAGATCCACAGACCCTGGAATACTTCAGTTCACTTAACAACTGCCTTTGTGAAGTTAAAAAATGGATGTCAAATAATTTCCTCTAGCTGAACTCAGACAAAACAGAAATCCTGGTCATCGGGTCCCAGCAGATGGCAAATCAAATACTGCCATCTGCTGGTTCCCTAGTAAATCACATTAAGCCTGTGGCAAAGAACCTTGGTGTTTGGTTTGATAGTAATTTAAATTTCGAGCAGCACACCACAAAGCTTGTTCAATCATGTTTTTATCAACTTAGAAATATAGCTAAAATTCGATCTATGTTAACTTTTAAGGACACCGAGACCATTTTACACGCCTTCATCTCATCACGCCTGGATTATTGCAACAGCCTTTTCACCAGTTTAACCCAAAAATCTATTGATCGACTCCAGACTGTCCAGAACTCAGCTGCCAGGCTTTTAACCAGAACAAAGAAATATGACCACATTACTCCTATTTTAGCTTCATTACACTGGCTCCCAGTATGTTTTAGAATTGACTTTAAAATTCTATTGATCACTTTTAAAGCTCTTCATGGCCTCTCGCCTTGTTATATTTCTGACCTTTTAGTCCCATACGCACCAGCACGTACCTTGAGATCCTCGGGCAGAGGTCTGCTGTCTGTTCCAGAGTCTCGACTGAAAACTAAAGGGGACAGAGAGTTTGCTGTCAGGGCCCCGAGGCTCTGGAACAGCCTGCCCGAGGAAATCAGGTCGGCTGAGTCAGTGAACTCTTTTAAGTCCCTTCTTAAAACATACTTTTATAGGAGAGCTTTTCCCGATCTTATTTGACTTTATTTTATCCCTTTTATTTTATTGTATTTTACTAATTTTATATTAAATTTTCATGCTCTTATCTTTTTTTTTTGTATTATTCTTTACACTTGTTAAAGCACTTTGTAACTTGTTTTTGAAAAGTGCTCTACAAATAAGGATTATTATTATTATTATTATAATAACATAGTTAACCATCTGCCATCATCATCTGCAGTTTTTTGTCACCTGCTCCCTTTGGCTCTCTTCCAAACAGCAACATGGATGCGGCAGAGTGCAAACAGAATAATGACAGATCTGACAGACCATCCTGTTTTTTAGGGCCGACACAATGGACAATGTCAACACCCTCCTCCAGGTATTCCCGTAGCCCTAGAGCAACCTTTCCAATCACATTAATCACTACCTTTTTCACATCCTCGTTGGCCTCCTCTTTCAGCCCGTGCAGCTTTAGCGCCCATCTCCATCTATAACGCTTGCATTTGGCGACTCCTTCCCTCAGGAATCTGTTTTCTTTTTTCCGATTTTCAATCTCTTGTTTCGTGTTTTCCAGTTCTTCTTTATGGTGCTCAACGTCCATCACAAGTAGTTCAACAGTAAAGGAGAGTTTCTCAATTTGCGTAAAGGTTCTTGTTTTCAGTTCAATGTGCGAAATTTTAATGGAATGAGTTGTCGAGTTGTTTGGCCAGTTCACCACAAATTTTGGCTAAATCTTGGATAGCAGCCAAAATGTCTGCGTGGCCACTCTCCTCGCTGTCACCATTACCATTACTGCGCTCGCAGTTATGAGGTGAAATGAAAAGAATGTCAACTGTGTCCTCTGGGTTAACGTCAAGTTTATTCGATACATCTTCTTTACCTGAGTCTTCCATAGAAGCTTCCGTGTTACTGACGTGAGATTTGAAAATAGTTTCTCAATACATTTGCAGCAAACCCACTCTTTTTCAATAAAGTTATGAATAATAATATTTTAAATATTATTTCATAAGTCCTCGTTTTGGGGGCACCACCTGAGTAACCTACTGTCCGCCCAAGGTCTCAGGACGCCTTGGGTATGGTTCTAATAATTACACAATTATTCACTAGTGATAAGTTAGTTAATAATTGCTAATCGTTTTGAATCAGTTTAATCAATCAGTCAGTCTCATATCAAAGTCGTGAATCCTCTGTCCAGTGACCTGGATTTAAACAGTACACACACACAGTTCCTGTGATTAAGGTGAAATTTCTTAACTAACTAATGTGAATACACAGTGAGGTTAAATATATCAAAGACATACAACAATAATGATTAAACAAACAGAATGCAATCAATGAGCGTAAGATAGTTCAATGTGAGTCTAGTGGTCTATTGTGGGAAAGGATTTATTCTAAGGGAGCAAGATAACTTATGAACGCAAGTTATATGATCATGACTAAGGATTAAGGATCATGACTAAGGATTAAAGGCTAAAGGATTAAAGATAAAGGACATCACCTCGACCATAGAATGTAAG
Organism: Micropterus salmoides; assembly: GCF_014851395.1. NCBI lineage: Eukaryota > Metazoa > Chordata > Actinopteri > Centrarchiformes > Centrarchidae > Micropterus > Micropterus salmoides. Next base: position 19,136,271 of record NW_024041150.1, on the reverse strand, counting down.
TTGCTTTGCCTTACTACTTGCAGTTTCTCAGCCGGATGGTGTTCGGACGGCCCCACGACTAGTTAGCGCTTGGGTCCTTGGTGTGCACAGTTTCAGCAGCTTGGCACGCCAGGGCCGGCTTTTTACTAGCAGGTTTGTCCTGGAGGTCCGTCCTAGTGGGCTTGTGGTTGAAGAAAACTTGCAGTGATAGGCCGTTAGCCTGGCTTGGTTCATAGTTTGATGTCCTCAGTGTTACTAGTGTAACTAACCCATGTGGCTGGGTCTGAACTTTGGTGGGAGCGGCGGAAGTTAATTTGACTGAAATAAAGCTTAAAAGGGAACTTGGTTATTCCTGATTTCAAAGTTGTGTGGCTTAAACGGTCTTAACAAACAAAACAAAAGAAAGTAAATTCAACAAAGGTTTGCGTGAATATGGCTAAGTACGTTGCTGGAAGACAAAGAATATTTGTCTGCCCAAACAGCACTTGGGAGTGGAGCAAACCTTTCACCCCTCTCTTTCTCTCAGGGAGAGACACAGAGAGATTCTGGGTTCTTCCTTTTAGGCATAAAATAATTAAACCAACACTGGCTGATTCACTACACTATCAAGCCGTCATTTAACCAGTTTCAAGTCAAACAAATTAGGTTGTGTTATCAAAAACCTCCACTTTTCTGACTAAGAGTTTAAAACAGCCTCCTCAGACCAGCGCCATCTTGGCCTCCCCCACGGACCTGTATTGTAAAAGCGCAGTGATTTTGGGTAAGAAGCGTGTGTAACTTCATGTGTGAGAAGCGTACGTAACTTGATGTAAATAAGGGTTTAATAACGTAAAGGGAACAATCTACGTCACAGACAATTCAATGTTATTTAGACAATAAAAAATTGGAACCAATTATAATACTACACACTATAATAAATGATAAAACAATGTTTTTTAAAGTAGAAAACAACACTTAACGCCGCCCATTGTGTGACGTTGTTGAACCAGGGAATCCATGTGTCCACCACAACAAATGAGCCTCATTGACATTGTATAGGTTTTGTTTCTGTGGTGCCAACACATAATTTTAACACATTATTACCACCACGTAAATCAGGGTTAAGGGGTCGTGTACGTTTCACGTATTTCTGTGAGATCAGGTTGATTATGCATCAAGGCCTAATGGTGGAGGAGTTATTCCTAATTCGTTTTGGGCATTTTTCCAGGATATAGGTGTCTGTTTCTAACATTACTCAAGTACTACACTTACGTACAAACTTGTGCTTGTAAATAAGTATTTTATTTTCATTCCACTTTCTACTTCTACTCCACTACATCTCAGAGGTAGAGGTTGGACTTTTCAATTCACTATATTTATCTGATTGCTTCATTTACTGCTTACTTACAAAACACGCAAAACTTATAAAGACTTCATAAAAATATTTTGTTATAAATTATACTACCCAATATTTTGTAGTACAGCTGACACGATTATTAAATTGACATTGAAATTAACTGACTGATAGACATTTTTAATGTAAAATCATTTCACGGTTTCACTACTGTGAAGATTTGCTGCTTTTCCTTTTAATTATTTAAATGTATTGGTAATTATTTTGAGGTTTGTACTGCTTGTTAGACAAAGCAAGCATTGTGAAGGTGTCATTTTGGGCTCTGCGTAATTGTGACGCCATTTCTCACTAATTTCAGAAATTCAATAATGGAGGAAATAATCAGCAGATTAATCCATAATGAAATTAATCATTAGTTGCACTCCTTTTACATTAATGGATAATGGTAATAATATTACATGATAGGATAACACTCTGGACTTTTTTCTGCAGCGACTACTTTTACTTTGCTGGTCCAGTGGATAGCACTGTGTTCTCCCCGTGTCTGCGTGGGTCTTCTCTGGGAGCTCGGGTTCCCCTGCCATCAAAAACATGTAGGTTCTCCGATCGGTGTCATTGACCAGACACTGATAAATATCTGGAGTGTGTCCTCGGACGCTGCACAGTGGCTGCCAACTGCTCCCTTGAGTGATGGGTTAAATGCAGAGAATGAATATCGCAACATGTACAGTGGGGAGAACAAGTATTTGATACACTGCTGATTTTGCAGGTTTTCCTACTTACAAAGCATGTAGAGGTCTGTAATTTTTATCATAGGTATACTTCAACTGTGAGAGACGGAATCTAAAACAAAAATCCAGAAAATCACATTGTATGATTTTAAATAATTAATTAGCATTTTATTGCAGGACATAAGTATTTGAGACATCAGAAAAGCAGAACTTAATATTTGTGTATGCTATGTGTATGCGACAATAAAGTATCTTCTTCTTCTTCTTTAAGTACATTTTCCAGATTTCCAGATTTACTTTCATAATTTTACTTTAGTAACAATTTAAATGCAGGACTGTTACTTGTATTTTTACAGTGTGGTATTTGTACTTTTACTTAAGTAAAGGATCTGAATACTTCATCCACCACTGACACACACACACACACACTCATAAAACTGAGTAACTTGAATTATTATTGAAAGGGCAACCTGTTTATATTGCTTAATAAATAGGAAAGTTTGCATACTGTGTTGTTTAATTTTGTTTGTCATGTCAGCAACCCGTAACAAACATCATAATAATAGTACCCTGTAGGGTGAGACAAGGGAGGGACACACTCAGATCGGGTTTGACAAGATCTGCATAGCTGTCCATCAATAGAAAATGTGATGACTGTAAACTTTCAAGTTTAGCTTTTACTTCCTGATCCCTGCAGGCAAGGCTATCTTTCTCATACAAGAGCCTGTTTCTCTTCTCTAAATCTTAACCACCCCCCATTTTCTAAGGACTTCAGCACATAAGTACTGAGCTTCCGTACAAGCAGACTACAGAAACTGACAGACAGCGGCGTCTGAAGTCTACTGGTAAGTAGAATAAATAACTGTACCATATGCTGAAGGGAAATTTATTGGTCATCTAGACACTTATCCACATCTAACCTTATATAAAAGGTAAGTAGAGTTGGTTTACACATTTAATGCATTTAATGTTTTTGTTCAAAGGTCTACCTCATGGATTATGGTCT